>NW_022900937.1:16921920-16938971 GCF_012274545.1 Fukomys damarensis
TTTTTTTTTTTTTTTTTTTTTTTTTTTTTTGTCAAGAGGTACTGACTCACTCTTAGACCTATTGAATTTAATTGGGGTGGACCCAGTCACTCAGCTACATAATAAATTGACCCCAGTCCTTCCCCACAAAAACTCTAGGGTCTTAAATTTTCAAGATCTTCATGCCTATTTATTTTGGAGGAGTAATAACTCACTGCCATTACAGGGACCTTAACATCCATGACACCTTCATCATAGTCTTGGGCCTCCGCTTTATCAAATCCAGTTTTCAGTTTAGTATCTATGCCAGTGGCACCACCAGCCAAGGCATTTTCAACCAGTTCTTTTACAACCTTGACCACTGAGGTGATTATCTGAGAACCTGAAAGGAGGTGAACTGTTCCTGCAGGCAACTTTTAGCAATGTAGAAGTCACAGAGCAGAATGCCGGGACAGTCACTCTTCCATCTAGGCTGAGAGGGAAATGGAACACACCTGGGTGTGCTAACGATCCACAGCGTCAGTCGGGGACAACAGGCACCTTCCAGTCCACGAGAGGCAGGCATTTACCATGTGCCAACAGCATCAATTCCGCTATTTGGCTTTCCTCCCTTTGTGTTTACTATAAAAATTAGTCTCTCAAACAAATATATGATTCTTTTGGGACCACAATTTGACCACTCCCTTGATTCTGGGTATTTTGACTTAAAAAATTTTTTTAAAAATGTCCTTATACATACAGCATCTGATCATTTTGTTCTAACAACACTTGCACGATTTTATGTTATTTCTATTGAGAATATAAATGTGCTGCTATTGGGGACTTGAAAAAATTACTGTTCAGACTGAATATGCTTGGTGGGGAGAAGAACTGACCTCAGGACATTATGCATGCTAGGCAAACACTATGACTAAGCTATACCTCTCAGGCCTTTGTGTTTTTGTTCAAGTTCTCAATAATTTCCAGGAATGGCCTCAAACTTGTAATCTTCCTGCCTCAGCCTCCTGAGTAGCTGGGATTACAGGAGTGTGCCACCATCCCCAGCTCAAACTGAATTATTAAATTTGCTTCTAACTATAACTAATGCTTATAAAAATGAGAATAAGAACAAACAGCTAGGGCTGGGGATGCAGCTCAGTGGTAAAGTGTTTGCCTGGCATGCACAAAGCCCTAGGTCCCACCTCTAGTACCATCAAAAATAAAAACAGCCAAGGACCTGCCCAGCTCTCCTGGTACTGGCTAGCTAGTGGTGCATGACTCTCTCTAAGGAGCAAAACAATCTGACCTAGAAATACAGAGCAGACCTAGAAATGACCTGGGCCCTGGTTAACCATCAGCCTGGCAGCCATAGCATCTTCAACTGAGGAGGCCGGAGAGTAAGAGGCAGGAAGATGCTGTTCCCTCAGGCCCCCGAGCTAGGGCAGAACACTATCTGGCACCTTAGCTCCGCCCAGGTGTGGGGTCAGGACCCTGGACAGCTTGGTGTTCCCTATCCTCCATCCTTATCTTTGCTTAGGAAAGAGGTCTCATTCTGTGTTTGTACTTTTTTAGTAGAAAATCCAACTGGTTGGCTCCAGGTGAAATTCTCCAAGTTTAAACAAGGCCTGCACCTGGTCATTACACATCTGTCCTCTTCCAGTAATAATTTCTGAAATACTTTCCCTTCTTAGTCCTTAGAGAACCTGTGTAGTTTGATATGAATTTAAGGTCTAGTGCTTGCCTAGTGTCCTGGCTCCTCAGGAGGCTGAGGACAGAGGGTCATTTGAGCCCAGGAATTAGAGAGCAGCTTTGACAACACAGGGAGAAAAGAAACTGATGTCCAGGTGACTGTTAGCGACACAGAGAACACCACAGGACCAGGACAAACTCTTGGACCTTTAACCTATTACTTCTTCTTTGTTTTGGTACCAGGTGGCAGAACCACTGAGCTAAATCCCTGGCCCATAACCTATTACTTCTTAAAAGCATGATTTATACTTTCTTCTAAGACAGATGAGGACTTAAAAATGGTGGAGGTTTTTGTTTTGTTGTTAAAAACAGTGACTTTTCATTTGCACCCAATAGGAGGAAGGAGAGAGGGAAGAGGGAGAGAGAGAAAGAGAGAGAGAGAGAGAGGGAGGGAGAGGACGCTTGACTTCATTTTGTATCCTTTATTACCTAAAACTTCGGATATAGATTTATTAATTATTAAGGAAAGGGCCAGGGATTTCTCTCAGTGGTGCCACCACCTGCCTCGCAAGCACAAGGACCCGAGTTTGATCCTTGGTACAAAAAAAAAAAAGTCTCAGCATCAGTTATTAAGGAAAAGTTGGCATAACAAGGGTTATTAGCCCTAAATTTCCTAGGCTATCTCATCTTCCTTCAAGACTGAGGACACCAAGGTAAGAGATGCACAGGATATTCCGCTGTGCCCAGAAGTCTCCACAGCCCTGAACCTAGGGTCACCTTGGATTCCACCAAAGCCTTATATGACCCCAGGCAGAAACAGTCACCTCCTGTCCTGAAGCCATAAGGATTTCTCCTCTGGAGGTACAAAACCAGAGCTGAGTTAATGATCAACCAGCCCACCACAGCCCTCTGAAAACCGGCGGCCAGTCTTTCATTAGTGGGCCGGTCTGATCCTTCTCTTTAGACCTGTGTCCCCCTCAGTTCCTCAAACTGAAGCCCTTCTCCCTGCCTTCTCTCTCCTTTGTTAGGAGGCCAGCTTGATCTCTGTCGGAGCCGTGCCCTCTTCATTTCCTTTTACTTCGCAGTTAAAGTTTCTTCCTGTAAACTCATGCTGTGTGCCTCCAGTTTTGATTTCCGTTACCCATGAGGCAAGGACTCACACTAGCCAGTGACACTAGTGTAAGGTCCCCCAGCTGGGCTGGTGCCAGGATGGACGGGATCAGAAGTCAATTCGGCTGCCCCCGTGTTATCCACTTATCCACTGTGTTTGTGAGCATGCGTGATGAGCGTTTGTTACGTGATAGGCTGCATTTCTGTAACACAGCGATCCTAAATGTTTCTCTCATATCACATTCCAGAACATAGGTCCACAGCAGGCAGCCTGGGACTCAGGTTCCTTCTATCTTCATGTCTAGATCGATAAACTTTCTATAAGAGCCAACCAGCACATATTTTAGGTTTTGTGGCCTACAGTCAGTATCACAACCACTCAGTTCAGCTAATGCAGCACAAAAGCAGACGTAGACATTACATAGAGAAATAATATGGCATATCCCAACAAAACTTTTTTTCCTATGCTGAGGATCAAATCGAGTGCTCTTCTACTGTGCCACATCTCCAGCTGTTTTCATTTTATTTGGAGACAGAGTCTCATTGAGTCGTTCAGGCTGACCTTGAACCTGCGATCCTCCTGCCTCAGCCTTCCCAGTAGTAGGGATTATGGGCACCAATAAAACGTTATCTAAAAAACAGGATGCAGGTCAGATTTGGCCCATGGACTGTAACCACAGTGATCCTGCTCTGTGACGTCCTTTTCACCATTACATATGTGTTCGAGACAGGAGAAGGAAGCAGCACAGGGGCTGAAGTTTTCTTATAAAAACCCATAAATAAATTTATCGTGCCATAGTCACGCAATAAAATATGCTGCAACAAGAATGGACGGGTCACAACTCTACACAACAGTGACTCATCTCACAAATATGTTGAACAGAAAAAAGCCTAATTCAAAAGATATGTTGATTAATTCCATTTATATTTATAAAATGAATCCATAAAATCAGAAGTCTCTATCATGACTAGAAGGGACAAAAGGTGACTTCTGGCTTCTGCCAATGTTCCACTTCCGTGGTCCACTTCTTGACCTGGATGGGTGTGTTCATATGTGAACATTTGTTCAGCTACAGTTGTGTTGTTTTCTAAATGTATGTTATTCTTTAATAAAAAAGGTTAAAGGAGCTGCCAAAGCAAACAAACAAAAAGCTCAGTTCAGAAGTTTTTTTGTTTTGTTTTGTTTTGTTTTTTGAGACAGGGTCTCACTATGTAGTTGAAACTAACCTGGAACTCACTATGTAGCCCCAGGCTGGTCTCGAACTCACAGCGATCCCCCTGCCTCCGCCTCCCGAGTGCTGGGATTACAGGCTCAGTTCAGAAGTTTTGCACCACTTCTCAAATCTCTTTGATCAAAATTTAGTCAACTCTGCCAAGGGCCTAGGAGATGTGGTCTCTATCATGGTGGACATACGTCTCTAAGATTCTTGAAGGTTGTTCTTGGTAAAAGGAGAAGAGATGAGCTGGGCGTGGTGGCGCACGCCTATAATCCCAACACATGGGAGGCTGAGGCAGGAGGATCTCTGTGAATTTGCGACTAGCTGGGCTACATAATGAGTTCCAAGTCAGTCTTAACTACTACATAGTGAGACCCTGTCACAAAAACAAACAGAAGACGAAGAAGAAGAGGAGGAGGAGGAGATGGAATTATCATGGTGGGTGGTGACAAGTTGGGGTCCATGACAGTTATGAAATCCTGGTGGGACTGGCTTGTGAAGATTGCTCATTGCAGCGGTAAACGCTTTGATTAGCCCACCTGGCTGCTATGCTACTGCTCTACAGAAATAACTCCTTATCCTCGGTTCTCTGGGTTACCTGAACTTACTCTCTGTAGGTTATTTGCCCATTATAATCAACAACTATGTCTTTTTTCCCTCTTTCTTTTATGCCTTTTTTCCACTTGGAGCAGGGGTTCATGGCAGGAGCTCTGCCAGCCATCTTGGGATCATGAGGAAACCTCAGAAATCTTGTTTGTTCTTATAACAGCAGTGATCTACTTCACCAGCATTTCTTATATGAGAAATAAATGCTCACATATTTAAATCACTGGAACTGGGTCTTTACAACCCAGAGCCAAACACAGTTTTCACCAAATTAGGGAAGGCTTCCCTGAGAAGGTGACATTTAAATTGAGAGCAGGATGATAAAGTGGCAGATATTACAATAGCAAAGAAAAGCCAAAGGCTCTTTCTGCTCCACTACCCTGCTGAGTGCTCACCATCTTCTAGACAGGAAGATAAGGGACAGGAGAAGTCAGGAAAGGAGATTTCAAGGTGAAGTTGATTAGTCAGGAAGGGACATTTAGCCAGGCATGGTGGTGCATGCCTGCAATCCCATCAATCTGGGAGGCTGAGGCAGGAAGACTGCAAGTTCAATTCTAGCCTGGGAAACTTAGTGACTTGGCAAGACCCTGTCTCAAAATTAAAAATGCAAAGAGGGCCAGGTGGGGATGTGGCTCAGTGCAGGAGCTAAGGGTTCAATCCAACACCGAGCTGGGTGAGGCAGGTGCGACATCCGAAGCTATGAGGAAGAGACCACTCAGGGACACGGTGCTGCCTGTGCGCACATTTCCTCCAGGGCACTGATACCACAGGGCCATCAGGACATGACCCCTGTCATGTCCCCTCTCATGAGATCGGGGACAATGTCTTTGCTGATCACCACTGGCAGGTGCCTGGCATGGAGTAAGAGTTCTTGGAAGGACTGTGCTCAATGACCCTTCAGGGATACACACCCCACACCAGAGTGGCTCTCAAGATTATGGCCTCTCTCTCCCAGCTGCTTAGTGGGCTTCAGACTCACGCTGACCCCATGATGCCCAATCCTCCCTGCCTTAGCCGAAGCAGTGGATCCAGAATATGGGTTCATGACCTGGATGACAGCCTCAGAGTCCTTTCCCAGGAAGTTTGGATCCAGAGATAAGAAAACAAGTTCCCCACCCAGTTGGAAGAGTGTGAGCCTGGATGCCTACAGCCTGGCCCAGCTTCCCAGAGATGCCAACTTGTGGTCCTGAGCCTGATACCCAGAGAGAAGCAGTGAGATGAGCTCAGGAAGAAAATGCTAGGAACTTTGATGTGCCCCATCCTCCCTAGGAGCATTTGTAGAAGAGCTGCGCTCTTCTCTCTTGAAATCTACCAGTTACCTTTCCAAAATGCACCCTGAGTCTCACCATTTCTCACACGTCCACAGCCCTGGCCTGACCCACGGCACTAACCTGATGAACAAGAGCCTCCCAGAGGAGCCCTTGGCTTCCCCACAGCCCACGTCCCACTCCATAGGTCTTAGACAAATGTCAATCACAGCAGATCACTTCTGACCCAAAGCCCCAGGGCTTCTCATGCTTTTAGGCAAAATGCAAACTTCTTACCCTGTTCTACAAGGCTCTGTATGATCCATTCCTGTCTGCCCTGCAGCTTTATTCCTCATCACTTCCTCTTATCACCAGGATCCAGCCCCAAGGGTCACCTGTTTGTTATTCCAACTCATTAAGCCCTTGACGTCTACAGAATCTTTCATGGTCATTCTTCATCATTCACTGTTCACCCCAGTATGGGAGACTGAACCTAGGACCTTGAGACTGAACTACAGCCCCCGATCTTTTTTGTTGTTGTTTTGGAGACAGGATCTCAAGAAGGTGCTAATTTCCCCAAGTTGGGCTTGACCTTGCCATCTTCCTGCCTCTGCCTCCCAGCTGCTGGCATTATAGAACTTTACCAACATGCGCAGCTTGTTTTTACTTTTTTGGTTTTTTTGAGACAGGGTCTCACTGTATAGTTGAGACGGACGTGGAACTCATTATGCAGCCCACGCTGGTCTCGAACTCACAGCAATCCTCCTGCCTCAGCCTCCCAAGTGCTGGGATTACAGGCGTGTGCTACCACGCCTGGTAACACAGTTTATTTTTAAAGTATATTTATATAATAA
This sequence comes from Fukomys damarensis, assembly GCF_012274545.1. Taxonomy (NCBI): domain Eukaryota; kingdom Metazoa; phylum Chordata; class Mammalia; order Rodentia; family Bathyergidae; genus Fukomys; species Fukomys damarensis. Next base: position 16,928,602 of record NW_022900937.1, read on the forward strand.
TCATAGTTCCTCATCCTATCACTTTTGCCATCATTATCTCATTTAAGTTATTCACAGCAACTATCACTAGCCACAGTTATATCATTCGCGTTTTGGGTTACTTCTTGTTGCTTGTCTGTCTCTCCTGGAGTCCTCCTCTGTCTAGTTCACTGTGTTTTTTGTTTTGTTTTGTTTTTGGTACCAGAGATTGAACTCGGGTCCTTGCGCTTGCAAGGCAGGCCACCGAACCACTGAGCTAAATCCCCGGTCCATGTCTAGTTCACTGTGTATCCACACAGCAGGTGCTCAAGCAATATTTCCTGAATGAATGGATGAATGGATGAGTTATGAAATAGGAAGGAACTGGAGATTCATGCTGAGTCCAGTTGAGTCTCTTTAACCCTGCAGCATGCTGTGGTCCCCACTGCTGCCCACTGCTTAGGTCATCAAGGAACTTAGATTTCGTTTGTTTGATGTATGTGGTTCATATCAGCCTTGAACTCACTATGTAGCCCAGGCTGACCTCAAATCATGGCCACTCGCAAGTGCTGGGATTATAGGAGTGCACCAGCATGCCAAGCTAGGAATTTGGACCTGACTTACTCTATTTCCCACCTGTGGAACCACAGTTGCTGGCAACGCAGAGCAGGGCCCACAGACAGGAGTGGGGAGCACCCTATGCCAGTTTCCTTATCAAGCATGTGGACCTGGTCTGCTTCCTCTCTGGAGTTCACTGGTTTTCCCACCTCTCCCGGTCCCACCCTCCCAAGGTCTCATTTTATAGCTCTTTGAGGAATGCATATGATCCCATGCCCTTCACTACTCAAAAGCACTAGTTATAAAATCCCAGCCTTGACTCTCTGCTCAGTGGTTAAATATTGATGATAGTAAGAAATACAGGCACCACTGGGTACTTGACAACAATGGTGACTTCAGATCCTGAAGGTCAAGCAGAGCCTGTTCGCCCCGAGGCAAACACCCAAGAGGTCAGTCACCCGTGGCAGAGAAGCCTGCAGACCTGGGTGTGTGCTGAGGGCAGAGCTACTCTATGGCTCAGCTGCCGCAGACTCCACGGCCACAGGCACTGTCCCCAGGCTGCAGCTGCCCTTTCCTGGAGAGAGCTCAGGAACACAGACCATCGCCTGTGTGTGTGTGTGTCCCGTGCTCCAGTGAGGACGAGCAAGAAAACAACGGATATCAGTGCTGTACTCAAGAGCAGCTCAAGACCTAGTGCACAGAGACTGGGTGAGCATTCTCCACCTGCCCCGGGGATGGTGGCCTGGGCTGGGCAGGGATCACAGCCAGGGGCACATGGCTGAGCCCTGTTTCAAATGCAGGATCACCCAGAAGGGTCAGAGCAGCTACATGCAGTGAGGACTGCTCTGAACGGGACCCTGGAACAGGAAAAGGACATGAATGGGAAAACTAATGGGATCCAAAGTAAAGGATGATACAGTGATGCTTGACCCTGGAACAGGAAAAGGACATGAATGGGAAAACTAATGGGATCCAAAGTAAAGGATGATACAGTGATGCTTGCTCTAGAAGCAAATTGGCCAAGTGCTCAGACCAAAAATATCCGTCCCTTCTGTGACATCTAATAGTTGGGGAGAGTTCAGGTTTGCAGCCACCCTGCCATTTTGTTTTGTCACTGTTGATATATGCTTGTTATAGCACTATTATACATATTTTAAATGCATGTCCTACTGCGGATGCTTTTTCGTGGTGCTGGGAATCAAGCAGGGGGGCCACCCATGCTAGGCAAGTGCTGGCCCACTGGGCTATGCATCTTTGCGCACTTTTTTCAGTGAGTTCTATCAATAAAATACCTAAAACTTGGGTTGTCTCAAAAGGTACACAATATATGCACACACTGAAAATGCGTACACATGGACAAAATACATATCCATGAAAACTGTATGGGCTGGGGGTACAGCTCGGGGGTAGAGCACTTGCTGAGAGCGTGTGAGGCCCTAGGTTCAATCCTCGGCACCGCCAAAACAGGGAAAAAAAGCACGCGCTGTTTTTACGAATGTAGTGCATACTCACAAGCAATCTGCACACGGTGGAAGGGACTATCAGGAGTACCTAGGGAGACGGCGTTTGGTACCTTGCCCTCCGTTCTCCTCCCAGGGTGAATGGGTTGGGGGTGCACGTGGGGACAGACTGTGCCTGTTACTAATTAACCCAGGTTATTAAGGCTATACTTTCAGAGCATTTCTATAGTTTGTTACTAATTAATCCAGAAGTTACAATTGGACAGACTGTCAGACCCTTCTTAGGACAAGGTGCTCAATAGTCCACTGGAGCAGGAACACAAGATCCCATCTCTCATCCCTCCCACTGCAGCCCTCATACGTGGAAGTAGGGAGGAGGCACCTGAGTCCTCGAAAGCCTAAAAAAAAAGGTTTTCTTTCTCCCAGACTTCCGTTTCCTCTTGGACACAGGAATGCTCATTCGTGTAGTAAAACGTTCCACCCAGCATCATATTCACGTCCAAGTATTTTCCCTAAAACCAATCAATGGGTCTTCCATTTTCTCAGCACAATTAGTGCTGAGAGAGCTCTAGTGTTAGTCTAGTCCTTCGGTTGATACTTTCCCTCATTGTGCCTGTTTAATATCCCATTGTTTGAGTGGGCTGAATATCCAGAGGCTGTTTCAGGCTGAGAATGTTGGGCTCTGGGACTCGAGATCGCCTCATTCTGCTTACCTTTCTTATTAATGCCCATGATGGGTTGATTCCACGCACTTTTGCTGTTTTATTTTTTTTTTTGAGTTAGAAATTCAACCCAGAACCTTGCACATGCTAGTCTGTATTACTTCTTTTCTTTTGCTTTCTTTCTTTCTTCTTTTCTTTTTCAATACTAGGGATCAAGCCCATGACTTTCATATTGATCTACATTCCCAGCTCTTTTTTTAGTTTTTATTTTTGGGAAAGTTTCACTAAGTTGCCCAGTTTGGGCTCAAATTTTCAATCCTCCTGCCTCAGCCTCCTAGAGTGCTGAAGTTACAGGTGTGTACAGCCATGCCTGGTACTGATTTATTTCCTTAGTTACTTTCAGCACCATCTCCTATTCAGACCGTCTGGCCGAGTGCTCAGACAAAATATTTCCCTCCCTTTTGTGGCATCTAATAGTTGGGGAGAGTTCAGGTTTGTGGCCACCCTACCATTTAGTTTTGTCATTGTTTAGTTCTATCAATAAAATACCTAAAACTTGGGTTGTCTCAAAAGGTACACAATATATGCACACACTGAAAATGCGTACACATGGACAAAATACATATCCATGAAAACTGTATGGGCTGGGGGTACAGCTCGGTGGTACAGCACTTGCTGAGAGCGTGTGAGGCCCTAGGTTCAATCCTCGGCACCGCCAAAACAGGAAAAGAAGCACGCGTTTTTATGAATGCAGTGCATACTCACAAGCAATTTGCTTCTTTTCCTCCTCTGCCAGAGACAACTATTTAATATGTTTAATATATGTCCTTTTAAAAATGCTTTCTTAAACTGAGCCTGGTGCTAAGAGTTGGTAACCCCAGCACTTTGGGAACCTGAGGCAAGAGAGTCACAAGCCTTGGCAACTTAGTGACTTAGCTAGACTCCTCTCTCAAAATCAATAAATAAATGGACTCGGTGTTATAAAGAGTCCACTTATCAAAACAAGCTTGGAAAGAAGTTTATTCCAGTGAACAGGGACTAAAATCAGGAGATTCTAGCAGCTAGCTGGGAAAAGCTGAGTGTATCACATCCATGTGTGGATGGGCTGACATTGGGAGAGAGGAATAGCAGCAGCTAACTGGGAGAGACTTCATCCATGAGTGGATGGGCTAACACCTGGAGAGAGCTATCAGCAACCAACTAGGAAAGGAATTAGGCTTACACAGGTATTGAAGGGGCTAAGGAATCTGGGGTGAAATGTTTCTGACTTGGATGCCCCAGGATGGGTCTGCTCAGGTGTGTAGCCAGTCCCTGGACTTCTCAATGCCAGAGGAATTGTAAACTTGGTTTTGAGTCCGTTTGCCCTATTTACTAAGAAGCTGCTGTTGTTTGCTAAAAGAAGCCTTTGCTTTGTCTTATTTGTTTAGCCTGACACTTGGGAATGTAGCTTAGCACAAAGGCCCTGGGTTCAATTCCCAGGTTCACAATCAGTAATTAATTGAATAAAATAAAAATGGATTCATGTAAAATAGAATGGATCCTGAACTTATGACCAGCCTGACATACGAATAACTTGGGTTATGACTGGAATTTCAGTTTTAACTTATGACCAAAGTCTTGAGTTTTGAGCCGAATGCTGGCCACTTGTGCTTCCTGATGGTCTCAGGTACAGATTTAACCTTTAAAGAGTCCTGGAAGGAACAGTACAACACGTGGGGTTAACTGAGAAGTCCTGGGCCAACGTCTCTCTCTGAGGACACTGAGATCTGCCTGGAAGAAGTGTGGCCTAAAATTATACAGGAGAGAGACTCTAAAGGCAATTGATAACCCTGAGTTACAACCAGCCTTTGGGAACAAATTGAGTTTGTAAGTCAAGGGTCCACTGTATAGCCAGCTGTTTTGGTATATACATTTTGAATTTTCACAATAGCATGGTCCTTCCCCCCTAGGAAACTTTCTTATCTATTCTCAGGAGAGGACTACTGGGTCATGGGGTGTGTACTTCAGATTTGAGTCATTTGCTTATTAGATGGCTTCTTGGTCCCTACTCCCTCTATCAGTGCCCAAGTAGACAGTCCTCGGCATCTAATCCTAACTGAAAGTGTGTTATTATTTTATTCAAGAACGGATATCCTTAGCTTATGCAAACTAATAAATTTTTGCTGTTATTGAATGACTTGAGCTTGCATGATAGCTCTACTCTCCTTAGATAGTTCTACTCTCGTCTATTAACTTTAGATTTTCCTCCAACATTCAGGAGCCTTTTTCCAATGAGTGCTGTCAGACATGTATCTGTGCTTACTTTTCTCTGTGCAGTGAGCTGGTCTTTTCTACTCTACTACATAATCCCGCCTTTTCCTACTAGTGGCAGAGCCGCCTTTATCATGTATCAAGCTCCCCTGTGTACAAAAGAAGGCTCTAATTTCCACTCTGATCCTCCCCTAGTGGTCTTGTGTCAAAACCACGACGTCTGTACCAGCACCGTATGTGCCACTCTCTTCACCCTACAAGGTTGACTTGACTACTTGCAACTGTTTATTTCTCTGCGTAACTTAGACTAAATTAACCAAGGTGCTCAAAAAATCCATTTTGATTGGGATTGCAGTGAATCGTAATCACAGGAAGAGAATCGACAACTTAGCGACATTTTGAGATCCTATCTCAAAATAAAAAGAGCTGGGCTATTGTTCATTGTGAAGAAGGCTTTAGGTTCAATCTCTAGGACCACAAAATAAAAGAAAAACCTAGCTTTTGGATTTGTTCATCTTTACTTCATTGATTTCTACCTCCATCTTTATTTCCTCTTTTGTTCTTCAAAGAACCCAGGGATTCCCAGGGGAGACACAGTCGCCCAGGGGCAGAGGCAGAGGCAGGCAGAGAGCAGTTCCCGGCTTCCAGCTACAGGTTCTCTTTCACATCGTCCAAGGACATCCAGTAAATAGCAACTAGCCAGCCCCGTGTGACTACAGAGCACTCGAAATGTGACTAGTGGAGACTGGGATAGGCCCTAAGGGTCCAATTTACACCCAATTTCAAAGATTTGGAATAAAAAAATGTAAAACTTCTCACACATTAAACATTTTGGATATATTGGCTTCAATGAATGATGTCAAGATTAATCTCACCTTTTGGTTTTTTTGGAGACAAGGTCTCACTATGTAGTTAAGGCTGGCCTTGAACTCACTGTATATCTAGGCTGGCCTCGTATTTGTGGTGATTCTCCTGCCTCAGCCTTCCAAGTGCTGGGATTCCAAGCATGTGCCGACATATCCAGCTACCATTTCTTCTTTTCAAAAAATATTTGTTTTTTGTTTTGTTTTCAGTACCAGAGATCGAACACAGGATCTCGTGCTTGAGAGTCAGGTGTGGCACAACTGAGCTAAATCCCCAGCCCTCAGCTACAATTTCTTTAAATATGGATACTAGAAATTTTTAGTTTAGTAGCAATAGAAAGAACAGAGTAGGTTACATTTTGAGGCCATGTTGAGACTGAGGCCTGGTCAACACAGCTCAACCTACTTTATTTTGTAAAGTACCAAAACAACCAAACAGATTCAAATTAAGAAATTCATCCAAGGAGTTGAAGATCAGGTCCTTCCCTTCCAAACAACAGAAACCAACTCTGCCAATTTGTGCAGCACTTAACACCCAGGGCTACACCTGCTTCCCTGGGCTCTTACCCCTCCTCCCAGCTCTGGCTCTCAGGAGTGCACATCACCGAAACTGAGCCCGTCCTTGTCATGCGGTCAGGTAGAAGCCCAGGACTGGCTAACTCCAGCCCCAAGGGTGCAAGGGGCAGGGTAGGGTAGGGGTGGGCGGGCCAGTGGCAGGGATCCTTCCAAGGATCTCACTGCCTCAGCCTGTCACTGGCTCAGTCCGCCTCACTCCTAGATCAGGCCCCTCCTGACATATGTGATGATGAGTTTTAATAGATTCAGTCACTCCCTCTTCAAGGGTCCCTGCCTCTCCAGGCCCTGCCTTCTCCTGAGTTGAGGCTGTTTTGATCCTAAGACCTTGGTGACCTGGCTTCAGGCATGGAGGGGAAGTCAGACTAGGCAGCAATGTCCGGTGATGCTCTCCGCTTTGTTTGCAGGGGTCTTCAGGACTCATCTGCTCAGGGCTCAGCTCCTAGGAGGCCAGAGAAGCAACTGGGACCAAGGGGTCCTAAGGAACAAGACATGGACCAGAACAAAGAGGCCATCGGAGCCCCAGCTGGCACCCCAGTGCCCCAGGAGCTGCTGGAGGAAATGATTTGGTTTTTCCGTGTAGAAGATGGTATGTGGCAAGGGACAGGTGGCAGAGGTGCGGTGGCATGGGGCGGGGGAGAGCTTGACACAAAGAACAGGATTAGGCTGAAGCCCTGGTATCGCCTCCTGCACCCCCATCAAATGGCCCATTTCCTGCCAGTCAGGCCTGGGCTGCACTGCACCCTCCTGTTGTGGGCCGTGGCCACTCACAGGGTCACCCAGTCACCTGGCTGTGCTTAGTAAGCTTCTGCTGTGTGCTGTTCTGGCACTAAGGTTATAGCAGTGAATAAAACACAAGCATCTCCTCATCACGGGGCTCCTGTCTGGCGAGACAGAAAATAAACAAGGTAAACAGCAAACACCCACAGTGCATACATGATATGCAGGAAGAAGAAAACTACACGCAGCAGAGGCCAGAAGGGTGCAGCAGGTGAGGTCGAGGGAAGGCTCAGTTAGAAGAGGACTTTAGTAAAGACTCAGCAGAAGGGAAGGGCTCAGCCCTGTAGATCTGGAGAACTTTCCCGGCTGAGGAAGAGCAACTGCAGAGCCCCGCCTCGAGGGGCTGAGGCCCCACCTTCAGATGGGCCACTTTCTCTTTTAAACTCAGTTGAATCCAGTCTGTCACTCCTTCCCATCCCCCTCCCTCCTTCCTCTTCCTTGTGCTACACAGGAAGATAAAACTGAAGATTGCAAAATTAACCCTAGCCTACCTGCTGACCCCTTGACCACTTTCACAGCTATTATCCAGCTACAGTGCTGCCTCCCCTAAAGCAGACTGTGTCTCCCCCAAGAAGTCCCCAGGGCCAGAGGGGTGTTGTCCTGTCCTCAAAGCCCTGTCCTATGTGTCCCTCCTCAGCCTCTGCTTGGAACTACTCCATCCTTGCCTTGACGGTCGTGGTGGTGGTCTTGAGCATGTTCCTCCTGGTCAGGAGCATCCAGGCAAACAGGTGAGGAACTGGGCTGGGGGGGTCTCGGGAGGGCAACCGCCCTGCCTTCCCAGAGGGAAATCTTGGGAGGGCACCAGCCTTCTGCAGAGCAAATGGAGGCTTCTGGCTCCTTTGAGAACCCAAAGCTGTTCTCAAAACTGCAACTGCCCCTGATTGCTACCTCCTGGCTCTGGCAGGCAAGCAGGAGCGTAGCCTCCTGTACGGCCTGGAGGGGTGCAGCCACTAAGAAGGTGGCTTTGAAGCTGGCAGGGTGGCACAGGCCTGTAATCCCAACACTCAGAGGCTGAGGCAGAAGGACTCCAAATTTGAGCCAAACCTAAGCAATTTAGTGAGACCTGTCTCAAAACTAAAAATAAAAATGGTTGGGGACATAGCTCAGTGAGAAGGCCCTGGGTTCCACCTCCAGTACTAGAGGGAAAAAAAGCAGAAGGCAGCTTTGCCCCTCACTTGTCAGGAGGCCCCCCTCAAAGTGAACTAAGAGGCAAGGCAGTGTCCTCAAGAACAGGGGACACTGGCCACACCCTTGTGGCCCATGGAGAGGTCTCTCAGCGCAGCTGGGTCCCTCCCTTGTGGCCGGGAAGGCTGGGCACCTTGAATAAAATCAACTCAAGGGCCGGGATTCAGCTCAGTGGCACCACGACTGCCTCGCAAGCACAAGATCCTGAGTTCAATCCCTCCTACCAGAAAAATCAACAAATAAACAAATAAATAAAAGCAACTTGGAGAGAAGACAGATGGGTGGGAGTTACTCAAAGGAAGGACAGGTTGAGGAAAGGGGTGGTGGGAGCCAGGGAAGGTACATGGGGGAGGGGGGTTCTCTCACATGGCTGTTGCGTTGGGAGGCTGGTCTGGCACTGTGAGTAGACGATCTAGTTTTTTCCTGCAGCAGATGGGTGGTGGTGGGAGGACAAGGACTTGTACTTGGTAGGGTGACAACCCTGGGGCCAGGGACAGTTTGGTTGATGCAAAGAATATAGGACTTACAGTGGGGAGACTTAATGTACAACCCACTTATGTGCTTCTGTGGCTTTTTTATTCCCTTTTTTGTAATACTGAGGATTTAAGCTACAGCCTTTGCTGAGAGCTATATCCCAAGCCCTTATTTTAAAGCACGTTCTTGCGAAGTTGCCCAGGCTGGGCTTGAACTTGTGATCCTCCTGCCTCAGCCTCCCAGAGATTACAGGCCTGCAGCACCAGGCCTGGCTTCTTTAGCCTCTTTAAACATTTCCTCATCTGTAAGGGAAGGGATGTGACAATAAATACTTAGATTTGGTAACTAAACATCCCCACTCCTCACCCCAGGAGCTCTGACAGTGCAGGACCCTTTCACACCCTAACCCACGGGTAGACCCAGGCCTCCCCAGCCCCATGGTACCTCTGATCAGTGTTTCCTGTCCTCCCAGAAATCGAAAGCTGCAGCCACAAAAAAAGGACACACCTGAAGTCCTGCGTCTGAATGACAGCAGAACCAGAGATGGCAGCCTGAACAACCTAGGAGAGACGCTGCTCACGAAAATGCCAGCCCTGGCACCCCCGGAGACTGAATTAAAACAGCAGTGCGGCTCAGTAGTTCTTCCCATCCCATCAGAAACTGAGAGCTAGAGCAGGCACCACCTAAGCAGGGCGCAGCTTGCAGTGGGGCTCTGCTGTCTCCTGCAGCCTCACAGAGTTTGCAGTCTCCTCCAGGAAGCCTGTATTTATGAGCAGATTCAATGACTGAACTGCAATCAAGAACTTCCACTATTTAAAAAAATCTTTTATTAAAATGCTCTTGGAAGTGGGTAGTTAGAATTGCATAGTTTGTTCAAATGGTGGTCACACACACACGCACGCACGCAGTGGCTTGAAGCAAAGTGCAAAATCCCTAGCAGCCCAGGGGTCAGGAAGCCTGGTGGGGACCCTCAGTGAGTAGTCTGGGTGCTTCAGGGCCTCGCTCTGGCCTCTGCTTCTCCCTCAACAGAATGGGAGTGAAGGCCGGGTCAGAGGTGTTTGAGTCCAAGCTCCAGCAGGGGTTTGCTGAGATGGGAGGAGGCAGGATTCTGAAGTCAGAATCCCCTTCTCCGCCCTCTGGGAGCCAGAGCCCCTGCTGTGCCTGCTTATGTGCTGGGGGTTGGTTAATGGTAAACAGAGTTGGAAGACAATTGCACCCACTGCAGCACTTCTGAGGCCTTCTCCAGGGAGTATCCTGAGCCCTGAGCCCCGAGCCCCGATGTTGTAGCATAAGCTATTAAGTGGCAACACCATAGAATTTATGCAAAAATTTGCTCTATTAACCCAAAATATTTCAGGTTCTGTCTCACAAAAGTGGGCTTTGACCTGGGCATGGTGAAGCACACCTGTAATTTTAGCACTGTGGGAGGATGAGGCAGGAGAATCTCAAATTTGAGCCCAGCCTGGACAACTTAGTGAATTAGCAAGGCTCAGTCTCAAAATAAAAGAGCTGGGCTGGGGATTTAGCTCAGTGGTTCCACTGCCTGCCTATCTTACAAGTGCAAGGTCTGGAGTTCGATCACTAGTACCAAGAAAAAAAAAAAAAAA
>NW_022900937.1:16939272-16950969 GCF_012274545.1 Fukomys damarensis
AAAAAAAAAAAAAAAAAAAAAAAAAAAAAAAAAAAAAAAAGGTGGACTTTGAAAGCTCAGATCTGTCGCTGGAGGTCATGAGTCCTGCCAAACCACACTGCAGACTATACCATTTCTATTTACAAGTGGGCGGACGACTGGTGGCTGCCAGGTGGCATCTGACCCTACCTGTTGTGAGCCGTCTAGGGCCAGGAACTCTCACTGGAGAGGACAACTGTGTTCTGCAGCCTCGGTCACTAAACTTGAGGCTGGTCTTGAGGGTCTGCAGATGAAGTCCTTAATAAAGAGAGGACAGAGGACCCTGAATCCTGGTAAAATCCCCTTGAAGGTGCCCTTCTCCCCTCTCTGAAAGGCAAAGAACCGGAAATACCCCTGCCTGGGACCCCTCGCCCTGTCCAGCTTTCCCATAGAATTTAAGCAGATCTTTCTTGGAAACACTAGGGTTGTTGCCTGGGGCTCCTGTGAGGTAAGAGAACAGGAGGGCCAGGCTCCAACTTCTAAGCAGCTGCACTGCCTCTGCCCCCAACCAGGTGAGGCCAGGCCCTCCTGCAGGCCTCTGCAAGCTGTCCATCCATGATGGAACATAGCTCTCTCAGCTATGCAGCAGCAGGGATCATGGCAGCAGAATGGACACCAGCTTCTTCCTGCTATGGCAGACCCCAGATCTCTGGGCTATAGCAATGGCTGTTTCCCTAGAAACAGGGCCCTAGATGCAGTGGTTGCCATGGAGACGAAGACCTGATAGGAATGAATAGCAGCAGCATCCCAGCCCGTCAATCTGGCTCACAGTGTGGGGACACTGCTTGGTGCTGGAGGCAGGTGCAGCTGCCCATCAGGCCATCAGCGGGAAAGGCTGTCATCGAAAGCCAGTCCCCGGTTTCTACAGCCACACTCAGTGGCCAACCCCGGTGCTGCCAAGGAGGAGGCCTCAGAAAATCTTGAAGCCCTTCAGGAGGGTGAGGGTGGGCGCCTTGCGCTTGCTCTGGGCGCGGGATGACTTCACGGTGACCAGCTTGGCCTGGGCCATGGTGGGCATCTCCTTCAGACTGACAGTGGACAGCGTGTTGAAGGTGCAGCTGGCCAGCCCATGCCGGGCAGTAAGTGGTGCCTGGTGCGTAGGGGCCCTGTCCTCGGAGATGAAGAGGGGCCGGGCGGGGGGGCACCTCTCCAGCTCCCGCCGAGCCTCCCGTACCGCCTCGTGGAACACATGCTGCACATGCTCGAAGTCCAGACAGGCGGAGACCTCGAAGAACAGGCACCCGAACCTGCCAGCCAGAGCCGCACCCTCGGCCTTGGTGACCTGCCTGGTGGGGAGCAGGCGAAGCAGAAGCAGTGAGTCAGGAGGGGCCACTCCAGGCCAGGAGGGGCGGGTCCTGCCTCAGTCCCTGCCTCCTGGCTGGGGCTGCCTGCATCTTCATCCCCCTGAGCCCGTTTTCTCGTCAGCACAACGGGATTGTGACATTGGCCTCTTGCGGTTGTCAGGATTTAGAAAAGAGGTCCTGAGTGGTTAGCACGGTACCTGGTTCAGGTCAGTGCTCAATGCATAGTGGTTGATAAACTGAGGATGAAGGTTAGTGAGGAGCTGGCCAAAGTCCCCCAGAAAGACCTGCCTGTGACCAGAGGAAGACCAGGTCCAGTCTCCTCTCTCTCTACTCCAGCACAGGTCCCTCGATCAGGAGATGAGCCCAGGTTTGAGAAAAGCAGCTGAATGGACCAGAGGCGACTTGAGAAATCTGTGGCTGGCAGACTTGGACTCATGGGACTTGTGGGAACATCTGTCTTCCTGCCCAGGGAAGGGGCAGGGAGAGCAGGGAGACACAAAGAGGGGAGGCAACACCTCTCCCCACCTTGTCGTGTGATGACAGGATGGAACATCTGAGGATGGGAAGGTTCTAGAAGCTTCTGACCAAAACGCCATGCAATGGAGGTGGGGGAAACAGCAGACTGGCTCTTAGGAGGGAGAAGACAGGGTCCCTGAAGTCTGGAGGCCAAAGTCAAAGCTGCTCGGCTGCTCTACCTGCCATTTCCAGGGACAGTGGCACAGCCCAGGAGATGACGGAAGACCCCAGTGTGGGCCCTAGTGAAAATGGGCATTGCTCACCCGTGGCAGGAGCAACAGAGGGAGCAGGTGACTGAGACCCACAGGCAGAACATCTGACCTCCCACATACACATACCCTGGGGCTGTGATGGTCTGCGCCCCCCACTCCCTGAGGAAGCCCTTTGGAAAGGGAAGTCGCTGAATCTGCCTTCCTAACAAGCTTAAACCTGAACTCTGTCCTTGCAGGACGTGACTGATGAATTTTCAGAGACTCAAGCCTGCGTATGAGGGGTGACAGGCACGGTCCTTTTTTCTACTGTCCCAGCCCTGATGAACTTATCAGGGCTCAGGAACCACTGCTCTAACCGCATTCCCACCTTGTAGCTGCAAGACAATCATGGTGGCCTCGACCACAGGGCAGCTAGAACATCCAGTGGGCCATCGGGTCCTGATCGGCTAATGCTTCGATGTGACCCAAGCAAGTGGGAGATGAACTGTCACGATTTATCCTTAGGAACTAACGCCGTGTCACTCAAGCCCTACAGTCCCGGCCAGTTGCTCCCAAAGCATTTTGAGGCAATCTCTTTGGCAAAGAACAGTGATCAGCAGGTTAATTCCCCATATTGAAAACTGCCCTATTCACAACTGGATCTTCTGACCCCTCCCTCTTCTGGGCCCTGCGATTCCTCAGACCCCGCGGTGACTTTAGTATCACAAGCCCCCTGGGCCGCTGACGGTAGGCCCCCTTCAGGAAACCACAGCTCCCTTCTCCCACTGCCCACCCAACCTGTGCAATACCAAAGTCCCCACCAGTCACGGGCTCTAGGGCCTAGGAAAGCAGGAGAGAGCAGCTTGAGAAGGGAGGGCTAGGTGGATGGTGGGGGATACCTACCACCCAGGACAGTGGCTTCCAGGGAGACCAGTGGGACTACTCGCCTAGTGTGGCATCCCAGTCTCCACTGCCTCGGGGCCAGGAGGTGATGAGAATATGAGGAGATGCTGGAGAGAAACCTCAGGGAGCAGTGAGGCTGTGGTCGTGGGGAGGGAGCAGGCCTCACCCCTAAACATTCCAGTTCCTGTCTTGTCAAACACTGTGCTGGCCAAGCAAAACATGGCTGCAGACTCTGTGGTCATCCACCCTCTGGCCTGGTCCCGACCTCTGGCCCAAATCCAGCCTGTCTAAGGAACTCAGCACAGCCCTCGGCACAGCTGCGGGGGGGCTGCAGTGGGGTGGGGCAGAGCTGGCTGGACCAGAGCAGCCACTGACCTGAGGGCCCCTCGGAGCCTGGCCCTGGAATGGAACTGGGCCCTGAACCCAGTCAGCTGCTGGGGTGGGACCAGAAGGTCACGCCGGCTCAGGCAAGAAAGGGCGAGGCCGAGAAAAACCACAGAGACCCATGAGGATGGAAGGAGTGGCTTCTCTTCTGACATTTGGGGTCCATTCCCTGGCTGCTGCGAAGCCCAAGGGACACCTTATGCTCCGAATACCATCCTTTTACCCCTGTGCAATTGTCCTCACAGCAGGTAACTAATCCCATGGGGACTTGCCGCACACTCACCTGTACTGGGCCATGTCCAGCTTGTTGCCCAGCAGCAGGGCCGGGTAGCTGCGCTGCGTCTCCTTAGTGTGCAGGGCGAGCAGCTCCAGGTAGCTGCTGCTGCCCTCGAAGCTCTGGCGGCTGTCCACGCTGTAGACTACCAGGAAGGCATGGGCCCAGTTCAGGTAGCGCTCGCAGTTCCTGGGGGTATCCTGCAGCGAGGGGAGGAGTCCACCCGGGGGCACGGGCGGGCGCAAGAGTTCATGGGCAGTGGGATAAAGACCTTCACCTGCGCAGTCCCCCGTTTCCCCATGCCGGATCTCTGTATATTGTTTCCCACCCAGGCCCTTTTCAAAGGAGCACTTGAATGTGAACTTGGCTTGGTGTGAAAGGAGGCACTGTCTTGGGACCCCGGCTCTACCAGCACCCAGCCAGAGCCTTGGAGACCTTGGCTGCTTGGGCACAGAGCCAAGAACTTGGCACAGCTCCTACAGCAAGCTGCCGTCTCTGGGCACTGCTGATTCAGGTCAAGTTCATGCTGCCCTCTTGGCTGCTGAGAATAACTGGCATCTGGCTTTGGCAAGGGAGCGGGTGAGGACGTGGGGGAGATGACGGAGGGGCTCTCACCAGGAGCATTTGTGTAAACAGGTGTGTACCTGCCTGCCTATGTGCACAAGTGAACAGCTACACCACACAGGGTCCCCGAGCTTCTCACTGGGCCAATGAAGAACATGGGGTCAGGGAAGTCTGTGCCCCATTTAGGATCATGCAGCAAGTTGGACTTTTAAAGGGATCCTACATTCCTGCCCGCCCATGGGGATGGGGTAAGGTTACCGGGTCTGCAGTGTCCATGACCCTCAGGTGGATGGGCTGGTGGTCCACAGTCTCCTCGGAGCTGTAGGTGTCCTCTACAACACAGATGGTCAGCCAGGTGAGGGGCAGGGCAGGCCGCTCCATAGGGAGCGGGGTGTGAGTCACAGCTGGACCCCCATGCAGACTCGAGGGGCCCCGGGAGTGGCTACAGGCTCAGCTGGATGCAGAACTCCCACCAAACAGGCGCTGCTTCACCTGCAGGGCTCAGAGCATCACAGGCCACAGGCAAAACATCCCGAGGAACAGGCCAGCAGGGACCCGGCTAGCAGCACAGGCTCAGGAGCAGCCCTGCCAGCCTGCTTCCCCAAACCCCAAGTCTCTCCACTGTGTGCCTTTCCTACACCAGTACCCAGCTAACGGAAGAGTCCCAAGGTCCCTTTCACCCCAGCGGGAGTGGAGATGAGGGAAAAGAGAAGCACATGACATTGCGGATGGAGGGCTGTCTGACCCTGGAGAAGCTCCAAGAGGGTTTTACAAATAATCCTTGTCCTTCTAACGGCAGAAGAGTTTTCAGCTGCAGATGTGGAACCAAAGCCAACTTTAGCTACTTTTTAGCTGTGTACTTGGGCCAAGTCAGTTCAGTTCTCAGGGGACTGAAATCATCTTAAATGGGCATAATGTGGTGACAGTGGTCAACAGATCCCAAGCTTTTCCTCTGTGCCAGGTGCTGTGCTGAGTGCTTCTTCCTGGCCTGCACTTTAACAAACCCATCTCCCAGGGACATGCGAGGCCTGAATGGGCACAGGGGGCCGGTACCACCTGGAAAGGGGAGGGGCTCGGGGACCGACAAAGTGGACAGGGCAGGCTCCCACTCCTAGTTGATTTTTTTTCTTTAGAAATAATTTCAGACTCATGAGTTGCTACATAGTGCAGTGTTCCTGTGCACATCTCCCTAAGCTGCCCCAACCCTAATACCTTACATAACCCTAGCACGATTACCAAACCCAGGCATCCACACTGGTACTCTACCATGAACCAAACTGCTGACCTTATTTGGATTTCACAAGTTTTTTTAGCATTATTTTTTCCATTTCTTAGGACCTCAAATTTCAGAAAGCAGCTAGAGGTCAGTGGTCCGGCATGCAAATAGGACATCACTGCCATACTGGTGATGGGTCTCCCCACCCCCAATCTTCCAGTAACTCCAGCTCAGTACACACCTTTCCCTGGGGGTCACCCAGGGCATGTCCCCCCGCAAGACCTCCCTGGTACAATGGAGATGCTCTCAGCCTCCCTGGAGGCACAGCCAGGCTGAAAGTACAGCCACATACTTCCCTGAGTGCCGCTGTGAGCCAGGCAGCCTGGACACACTCCAGGGCCCTTAGTATCCAGCATGAATCACAGATAGCGCCTTGTCCCCAGCCTGCTTCAGGGACTTGGATAAATAGCTGCTCTTATGCAAAGACAAAAAAAAAAAAATCAAATGGAAAACATGCCCCAAATGTTTAACTATATTTGGCCCAAGAAGAGCTGTCCCTAGATGCCGATATCATGTTGTCTTTAGGTTCCTGGCAACGCTATCCTGTGCACCCCTTTTAGGTGCTCCCCCCAAAGCAGATGCAAATTCCCGCCCAGTTCAGCCTTGGTCCCCTGCTGTGCAGTGCAGCCTCAAGCCTTTCACTTGCCCAAGCCACACAGTGCCCTATCATAGAAGAGACTTGAACTTGGCTCCCCACCTGGACCCCACACTCCCCAACTG
This sequence comes from Fukomys damarensis, assembly GCF_012274545.1. Taxonomy (NCBI): domain Eukaryota; kingdom Metazoa; phylum Chordata; class Mammalia; order Rodentia; family Bathyergidae; genus Fukomys; species Fukomys damarensis. Next base: position 16,945,423 of record NW_022900937.1, read on the forward strand.
CTTGGTGGATCAGCTCTGAGCAGAGGGCAGGGAAGATGAGAGATGCTCAGTCTTTCCCAACACGGGGCACCCTGGAGTCCTGAAATATCCACACTGCCTAACTCCTAGCACTCATTGATATCCTAGCACCTTAAGGTTGAGGAAAGAGCTCTGTCCCAAAGTATTTTTCTGTCATTTACAGCAACAATCATTTTTTAAAAGGCAGCCAAAAAAGTTCTGGTCAGAGTGTGCACGTTCTTGCTGGAACAGAGTGAAAACAAGAGAGGGCAAAGCAGGCACCATCCCCACCTCCTCTGAAAGAGCAGGGCCCTGGGGACCTTTGTCTCTTCCCAGGGGCTCAGCACAGGCAAAGCCCTTCGCAGGGGATCTCTCTGCTCCTGTCAGCTCTGTTGCAGCCACAGCACAGCACAGATGTGACAGTGACAGAGCTCAGGCTGTTAGGCCCATCTTCCAGACAGGGAAACAGGTTCAGAGAGCACAGTGCGACATGGACCCCTGACCAGGCCCCCTGTAACATAAGGCTGCCCCTACTGAACACAAACAGAGTGGCCCTTTCGCTTCCTTTGTATTGAGGCTCTCTATAGTCTCAGGTAAATCACTGAGTCCTCTGTGCCTGTTTCTCTGCCTGAAAAATGGGTGATAATAACAGCTTTTCTTTTAAGGATAATCCTAAAACCCAAAATTCAGCCCCCACTGAAGAGACACTATGTTGTGCCTCATACTGTGCCCCTTGTTGGAACTAAGCTCGAATCTCTGCCCCAGGGGCCCCCAAATGCACCTAAGCTCTTAGGAGACCCTGGAAAGCGCTAAAGAACTGTCTGCCAACATCTGTCTGAGGTGCAGCCTCCCCCGCATCCCAGCTTTCTCCTCAGAAGGACATGCTTGGGTCCCACAGTCCCAGCTGTTGCTGGAACCAAGAGAGGACAGGAACTGGCAAGCTGAGACAGTTCTCAGCAGTGAGATGGAGCCCCGGGCATGGCACTGACCCCCCAGAAAGTCTCTGCAGCTCAGGGCGGTGACTAAGCACTTCGGCCCAGCCCCCCTCGTCTGACCACACATTCCAGCACCAGGTCAGAACCTCAGTTACTCAACCAGGAAGCACAAAGCACCCTGAAACAGGCTCATCCCCGGGCCCTGGTGCAAGGTATGGACTGGGAACAGGGAAGGGGATATGTGGGAAGTGGGTTTCCAGGAAGAGCCAGGATGCCCAAAGATGCCTGAATGTCAGGGGCACCAGAAGTGATTTTTAGTACAAGCAGCCTGCCTGCATTATTTGAACTGGGAAGAACGTCCTTGGGAATGCCCCTTGTGCCCTCCCAGACACCTGCCTGCCCGTGCTTCTTTCCTTCTTGGCCTCCACCTTCTCCTGCCCTCTGTTCCTCCAGCTCTCTCCTCTCCTAACCCCTGCCTCAGCTAGCCTAACACTGCATCCCATGTCCTGCTCCCTCAGGAGGTGACCTCTGCTGATGGAAGTCCTGGGAACTGTCACCACATTGCCTGTCCTACAAACCCAACCTAACCAGGGAATCCCTCCAAATTCTCTTTGACACCCTGGGTTGTGTTAAGATCTCTTTGGAGGGATTATTTTATTCATGAAAAAAAAAAATAGGACTAAGGTCCCCTGAGGACCCCCTGCTCTGGCACCAGGACTCAGTACCCTCACCCAAGCTGAACAGAGGGGCTAGCGGGCACCAATGGGCTCAGCTCTTTCCCCTGGGCAGCCTCGTGGCATTTCACAGGGGCCTGCTGCGCTGGGTGCTGCACCACTGGGAGATCCAGCCTGTGTCTCCGAGCCCTGGGTCTCCCTGCAGACCTCCTAACAATGCTTTTCTCAATTTCTATCAATGAGGAAGTAACCCCATTTTCAAAAGCCTAACATCATTCAGACACCCTATTGGACCCAGGAGATGGTTCACACACACAAAAAAAAAATGTGACTGCCCAGTGGAGCACACTATATTCCCCACGTGCAGGAGGCTGAGGCAGGACGATCATGAGTCTGACTGAGGTCAATCTGGGATACACAAGACTGGACTACACAGTGAGACCCTATCTCAAAACAAACTAACAACCCCAAACAAATGAAAAGTTGTAAATGTGAGATGTAAGTCACAGTGGTACAAATAAACGCTGCTTTTATTTAAGTATTAAGGTTCTACGTAAGAAGTTATTCTAGGAAAAGGTCTTGTGGCTAAAAATATTTTCAAAAACAATGATCTGCTCAATCTGAGATAATCTTAAGTTACCAGGCCTTGGAAAAGCAACAAGTAATAAGCACTGACTGTGGGTCAAGTACAAGGCTGGATCTTCTTCCTGTTATTTCTTTAATCCTCGCCATAATTCTCCGAGATAGGTATTGGTATTCCTGTTTCACAGATGGAGATAACAGCTCAGAGCAGGGGAGCAACTCTCTCAAGGTTGCCAATAACCGGCAGAGCAAGGATTCGAACCCAGCCAGCTCTCACAGGCACCAAAACATCCCCTTTTCCAATATACCACGATACAACTACAAAACAAAGTGAGTAGGATATGGTACCACACACTTGTAATCCCAGCTGCTTGGGAAGCTGAGGCAGAAGGACATAAATTTCAGGTCAGCCTGGGTGACTTAATGAGACCCTGTGTCAAAAATAAAATTTAAAAAGGGCTGGGGATATAGCTCAGTGCTAGAGAGTTGCCTAGAACATGCAAGGCCCCGGGTCTAATCCTCAATACCACAAAAATCAACAAAAAGCAGGACAAGTTCCCTCATGTGGTTCAAAAACAGTCAGAAGCCAGCACACCTAGAGAACTTCCCAAATATCTTTCCTGCTCAGCTTTTCTGGAAAAGAACAGTGAGTGACCATCTAGGAGAACAATACCTATTTGAATGTGGACATCTGCTATGTTTAGGGTTATTTTCATTTTTTACAAGTTTTACCACACCTCATTATTTTTGGGGTGAATTAGTCTCTCTTAGTTCTCTGAGTTTGTGGCACTTAAAGTATTTCTCAAGCTGGGGAGGGGAGCCCATGCCTATAATCCTAGCACTCTGGGAGGCTGAGGCAAGAGTAACATAAATTCAAGCCTAGCCTTTGCAACTTAGCAAGTTAGCAAGACCCTGTCTCAAAATAAAAAAGGGCCAGTGATGTAGTTCAATGAGAAAGTACTGAGTCCAATCCACAGTAGTAGAAAAAAAATTCCCCCCACTAGCTGAGTTATCCTGGTGATGCCTACTTCTGTCCCCAGATGTCAGTCCCCAGGAGCACTCCAGGTGGGGCATAGGCAGGGCAGCAGGAGTCCAGGGACAAGTGGTTTCTTACCCAAGTTGGGGTCATATTCGCTGATAAACCTCTTGGTCAGGAACTTCACAGTCAGGGCTGCAGGAAGCAGATGAGAGGTGTTCAGTGTCCACTACTATGTGTGGCCTAGGAGGTAGCACTTCTGTGACCTGTGGCTGACACCAGGCTTGAGAAGCTCAGAAGGAACCAGAAATGTGGGGGCCAAGTTCCATCTAGCTGCACCCCAGATTTTTTTAATAGCAAGAAGGCAATGAGAGGCCAGGATAAGGGGGTGTTGGTAGAGACCCAAAAGAGGCAGTCAGGACTTGTGAACTACTAACTTGGGGTCAGCCTGGTGAGACCCCCCCCCAACCGAAGGGACCTCTCCCTACCCTGGACAAGTCACACATATTCCAAAGCATGGGACATTTATTCCGGCTTTGGCTGCAATCCAGAGAGACAGTGAGAGCAGAGCTAGGCTGTGGGCCATGGAGGGTCTGAGCCCCAATGGCCAAGATCCCAGACAAGGTCCAGGTGAGATCTGTGTGGCAGAGATCACACCTGCGTCCTGGAGCTCACATCTCAGGACTCGCCTCTCCGAGGGCCTCCTAGTCCCCTGGATATGCCACAGAACAGAGAATCCAGGACAAAGTTCTCAGGAGTAGTGGGCATTGAGAGACTCTAATTCTGTCTGGAGTTTAGCCACAAGAAGGTAAGGTCAGCCAGCTGCCACTGGACCATTACAAAATCAGGAAACCTTTCAGTTCTTTCCTAGAATTCCTCACAGGGTCAGTTTGCCAATGAATACTTTGGGAATAGATTTTGAAATTTAAATTCCTTCATTCATGTAGTCACTGGTTAAACTGGACCAGCTGCAGAGCTACAGACAGCAAGCTGATATTCAAAGGGACAAGGATAAATCTTTTCTGGAGAAAAACCAGATCCTGGGATCCCTCTTGGAGCCAAGAAGGCTGGCTTCAAAATCAGAGTAGCCACTTGCTCCCTGTGAGTTTTGGGAATCTCGGAGAAGGCAGCCGACAGCTCACTGAGCAGAGCAGGACACTCGCTGATAGCCATACCAGGAGAAAGAGCCAGTGGAGGGGTATCCTGTGTCCCCCCACTTGTAGCTGCCTGCAGTTGTCAGAGGCAGGGAGAGACCGACCCTCTATCTGGGGGTCTCTGCCCAAGGTCTGGGTTCATCAAAGATAAGTCCTACAGACCGGTGTGGCACAGAGACAAGGCCTGGATGTGCAGACCTGCAGGTCCAGGGTTCTAAGAGGCTGAGGCAGGATGACTGCCAGTTCAAGACCAGCCTGGGCAACTTAGTAACTTAGCAAGACCCGGCCTCAAAACCCGGCCTTACTTAGTAATTTAGCAATCCCAGCCTGGGCAACTTAGTAACTAGCAAGACCCTGCGCCTAAGGTCCAGAGTTTGATCCTCAGCACCAAAAAAAAAAAAAAAAAAAAGTTAGGGATGTGGCTCAGTGCAAAGGCTCTGGGTTCAATGCCCAGAGAGGTGTGTGTATGTGTGTGTGTGTGTGTGTGTGTGAGGACAAGTCCCAGCCACTTGGGACCACAGCCCAACATATTTCCAGAAAGTCAAGACAGAGAGGTGTGACTTGAAACCAATAAGGTTGATAAACATACACAGCTTGTCCCAGGATCCCAAGGAACTCGGGTGGCCCCTGCCTGAGAAATCCCGAGGGCCAGGGACTTCCACTAACTTCCTTCAGTGGGGGGGGGGTGTGAGCAGTGACAACCTGAATCAAGAGTAGCAAGGCTGTGAGCAAGTTCAAAGATCGGAGCCCAACAGGGCCCTCTGGTGCCAGCCAGCCAGGCTGGCTGCTGGCCCCAGGGAGAGGAGAGGGGAGTGGGGAGGCAAGGTGGACTTGCAGACCCAAAGAGAGAAGATACAGGGTGTAAGAGAACACGGTGGGGGAGCCACAGCCATGCAAAACGGAGACAGAGGGAAGAGGCAGTCAGGAGCAGAAGACAGTGGAGGTGGAGGGACTGAGCTCAAGGGTGAAAGAGCTGAGAACCAGCTAAGGAGAAAATGAGGCAAAGAAAATTCATAGGGGCTCGCCCAGCCTAGTTAGGCAAAGAAGCTCCCAAAGTCACAGCGTCCCGTCTCCACCCCAGCTCGCGCCACTCACCGGACTTGCCAGCCCCGCGGCGCCCCAGGATGGCCAGGTTGACCTCGAGGGGCACGCTCGGGGGCCCAGTGCTCGCGCGGGGCTTTCCGAACACCGAAGTCATGGCCACAGCGGAGGGCGACACGGAGTCGAAC
>NW_022900937.1:16951078-16956647 GCF_012274545.1 Fukomys damarensis
CGCCCCGCGGGGTGGGGAGGGGCTCCGGGCGGGGCCGAGCCCGCGAGCTCCTTTTAAGGGCTCATCCGGCCCTGGCGCAGGCAGGGGGTTCCGGTGACCCAGACTCGGCAGCTAAGGACCCGAGAAGGCGCGATGTCGGATGAGGGGATACAGAGACAGAGTGTTTACATCCTTTACCTGGGCCGCTTCCCACCAGCAAGAAAACCCACCCCTTCCTTTCAGACCACCCGTCCCGCCGCCTCCTCCTTCGGGAAGCCTCCCAGCTCGACCCAGTTCCTGGCGCTTTTAGAGCACAGCCTCAGCCCTCTACGCCCCCAGCCCGGCCCTTGGGTGCGGGAACCCTTACCTGACATCACTGCAGAAGCCAGGCTTCTGGAAAGAGGGTTGAGCGCCTCCCTTCTAAGACTTCAAGGTCCATATGGATTCAGCTTCCAGACATCTAATCCACTGGGGTTACTGTTTCTCCCTGATGGGAGCTAATGAGGTGCGTGTGTTAATGGTCTGCTGTGTAAATGGGGCATTTGTTCTAAAACCTGGCACCCCGGTCCTGCCTACAGCGATTGTGGGATTGCTGGTGAGCCTGACAGTCACCTGGCCATTCCTTTGGGCTTCAGGATAAACCTGGTCATGCTGGAGACAGGGCAGGGGCCTCACCAAGAACCCACACACTTCAGATCTAGTGTGCGCGCCTTCCCCTGGGTGACCTTGGGTGAGTCCCCTCGCTTCCCAGGGCTTTGGTGTCCCCAGCTGTAAATCATAAAGGAAATGGGAAATAAATCTAAAATGCTGACTCTGGACTAAGAGTGACAGAATCAGCCTGCCTTCTGGACTGGTTGGAGCCCAGAAGGGGACAGGAGCCTCATTACCCCATGCCCTGTCCCCCGATAGCCAGCTGACTATCCACCCATCCACAGGAGAAGGCATGGCAGCCCAGGCCTGCACAGGGTGGTAACAAGGAAAACGTTTCCTGGACTGGACATGAATTTTGACTCCGCAGAACTAAGCTTGGGTAATCACAGTAAACCACCTGTGTTACTAAGACTCTAAGGTACCAGGAGGAATTTGTTTCCATCACAGCCTAAGTCAGAGCTGTTGGGCTGGCCACTGTCCTATGCGAACAGACCAGTTCCTAGCAGGGACTAGGGCAGAGATCCAATGTCACCAGAGGGCCTCAGGGCAAAAGACAAGCTGGGGACATGCTCAGGGCCTGTGCACTTGAGCTCTGCTACCTTGTGCAGTGCAAGTTGCAGCCAACAGCTCAGTCTGCCCCTGATCAAAGTCAGGCTTGGGAAGACAAGTGTCCACCTCACAGCTGCCACCACTCCCTGTCCTCACCCTCAGTCTCCTCTCCTTCTCCAGCTGCCCACAGTGGCCTGGAAAGGCCTTGGAAATCAAGCCCTTGAATAAGCTACCTGGCCCTCTGGGCCTCAATTCCTCATCAGTAAAATAGGGAGATTGTGAAGGGTTAAGGAGCAAAGAAGTACCATACCTAGAGCTTGACTCAGGGCCCCCAAAAGCAACGGAGAGTTCCCTGTGCTCCATCTGTACCAGTAACACACAGCTCTCACCCACTGACCAAGAATTCAGTGTGCAGAAATTTAGAGAGCGGAAGTTTGGACCCTTGAGTTCTGGAAAGAGGTCATTCTGATAGGGCAAGCAGCTGCATTTCTCCTCCCGACCCCCAGGTCACTGATACATGTCCCTCACGTGAACTGCAGCTTGTATGAGGTCTTCCTGAAGCTCCAACAGCTTCAGCAACAAGAAGAAGAAACAAGAAAGACAGCAACAAGAAAGCTAAGCTTGAGCAAGCCTTTGCGATGCCACTGCCTTTCCCAGAGACAGGACAACCACTCCTGTGGTAGTGTGAGGATAAGTTCAGATGTCAAAGCTGGACAGAATTCTAGAAGTCAGATCGAAACTCCACTTTCCAGATGCAGAACGAAGACGTGCAGGGGCTGGGGAGCTTTTGCAAGCCAAGTCAAAGTGCAGGCTAGACCCGGGTGTGGTGGTGCACACCTGTGACCCCAACACTCATGGGAGACTGAGGCAGGAGGATTTCCAGTTTTGGTCAAGCCTGGGCAGTGTAGGGACTAAACAGAAACATTTAAAAAGGGGTTGGGGTGTGGGTCAGCCCACAGGTCCTGGGTTCAATCTCCAGGAACACAGACACACAAAGTCCAGGCAGGAATTCTGACTCCTCATCTGGTGCTCTTCCTTCTGCATGTCTGGAATTGCAAGCTACTCACCGCCCTGTGGGCAGAAACTTCATCATGAGTGGAACCAGCCAGGGCTCCTCCATCACACTTGGGGAGGAGGCTCCCAGAGTAAGGGCTGTCTCCTCCGTAGGACTGGAGGTTCCCCTGGGACAGTTTCCATCTGATCAGGACCTCCACCAGGATAGGACCAGAGTCCCACTTAACAGACCCCTACTGTGTGCAAGCCGTGTGGACAGACTCAGACGAACAAAGCTGGGACTGTGCTGTAGAAAGGCTCAGTCTGATGCGGATTCCTTTCCTGGCCCCAACCCCCTCCTCCCACAACGTGGCAGGGGTCACAGTGGAGAAGGAGGGAACGCGGGGTCGTCAGGGCCTGGGAACTCCGTGGGCCGCCCACAGCCAGGATGCTGCCACATACTCTCCAAGTCCCAGAGGGACGCTCCGCGTCAGGGAGGAGGAAACGCTCCCAGCTGCAGGCTGCAACCACAGTGGCTCTGGGTGGAACCAAAGGTTGCTTCTCACCCCGCCCCGCCCCACAGCCACGCCTCCCACCTCAGTGACCCTCTTCAGGAGCCTGGCTGCTGGAGGTGGAGATAGGGGTGGGCACCAGGCCCCATCCACTTAGTGGGGCTGGGCCTGGGGACCCATGGAGCCTAGTAGGCAGCAGCTTCTTCCTGGATCACTCCCTTTGCCGCTGGGCCTGCAGAGCCAGTGACAGCTCCTTCCAGTTGTGTCTGGCAGCTACCAGTTGTATGATGCAGCCATCTGGACAAGAACTATATCCCCCAGCGGCCCTCCCTCGCCTTCCCCCCTTACGTGAGCCTTGCACCAAGCAGCAAGGCTACCAGTAGTACAGGTTACAAGACATGGCCCAGCTTGGCCGGGAAGCAGAGCCAAGGGTCAGTGCATGGGACTCTGTTCAGTCTCTGGTCCCATTCCTAGTCAGGAAGAGCTTCCTCTCTTCCTCTGTGAGCTGGGGCAGGCAGACCTCTGCCCAATATCACAGCCTCTGGCAAGGGTAATTGGAACCAGGCACTGCAGAGCCCCCACCTGTGTTCAAGAGAGGGTGTCATGCCCACTGCCTGGACCTTCCAGGCCCTTTCAGCCAGTGCCAGGCTTCAGGGAAGATGAGAAGCTGGCAGAGGGCCTGGCACAGTATTCATAAGGATTCCCGCCTACTCCCCTGATGCTGCCTCTTCCTGTCTGGTCCCTGGGGCAGAATATTGGAGATATTTCTGGCTGCTTCTGGCCTCTAGCTTCCCAGTCCCCCACATGCCGGCCCCACTTGGGTGGGAGGCAAATTGCTGGGGTCTTCAGGAGTCTTGAGGGCGTGGGATGTTCCCGTCCTCCTCCTGTCTCCTGCTCGGCCCTCTGAGCCACTCCATCCTCATCCTGTGGAGGTGAACATCTCCGAAATGGCAGTCACTGTCCCGTGAGGCTCTGGGCCTCAGTTTCCAAGTGGCAGGAGATGATCACAAACTCCTTTCCACCTGATACTGTGGGACCCAAAGTCTTAGCTGACCATCTAAGAAAGTTCTGCCATGGACTGAGTAGCAGGAGGCATGGGTCATTCCCTTTCCCTCTGCCCCGATCCCTGGCAGTAAATGAAAGGTTTGGACCCGTGGGCCTGAGGCTCCATCTAACTGCCCAGCATCTGTAGCACAGGGAGGCAGCAGACCACAGTGGTTAGGGGCACACACTCTAGACCAGTGATGGTGAACCTTTTAGAGCTTTCACTGATAACAAACAGCTGGCTGCAGCATGCATGCAATAGGTTTGCTACCCCTGGTCTAGATTCAAACTGACTGCTTCCAGTCCTAGTTCTGTTGCTCTTGGGCCATGTGACCAAACCTCTTAGTCTCTAGTTATCTTCACCTATAAAACAGCCATTAATAATAACCAATTCAGGGCTAGGGATTTAGCTCAGTGGTTCATCTGCCTGCCTCCCAAGTGTAAGGTCCCAAGTGTAAGTGTAAGTTCGACCTCTGGTACCCAAAAAGACAAAACAAAACAATTCAAGCCAATGTGTCATGGTACAAGCCTACTGCATCTTAGCTCTCTGGGAAGATAAGGCAGGAGGATTACAAATTCAATCCCAGCATAGGCAATTTAGTGACTCAGTAAGACCCTATATCACAATAAAAATAAATATATATACATATATATATATATATGTATATATATATTTTTTTTTGATCCCGGGGATCAAACTCAGGTCCTTGTACTTGCGAGGCAGGCACCAGAACCACGGAGCCAAATCCCTGGGCCAATAATTTTTTAAAACTATAAAGGGCTGGGGATGTAGCTCTGTGTGAAGGTCCTGTGTTCAATTCCTAGCACCACCACCACCACCAAAAAGGAAAAAGTTAGCTGTGATTATTTTAAGAACTCTTCTCGCTATCTTCAGGCACATAGCCTCCCACTCTCCCATTTTCCCTCTCCTAAGGTCCAGAACCACACATAAGGGGTCTGGCAAATGGACAACAGACACCAGCTGCTCACCTCATCCCATCGGGGATTATTTGCACATACAGCTCATTGGCCACTCTTCTGCAAAGCAGAGATGCTATGCTACTCCCTCCCTTTTACACAAACAACACCGAGGCTCACAAAAGCATCCGGCTCACCTAGAGGCAGGGGCAGAGGCTCAGAACACATCATAACTGGATGCGGATCACTCATCTTACTCACCTTCTGCCCGGCCCACCTCTGAGCCAATGGCCTGGGCTGGGTATGAATCCTGTTCTCTCTTCTCATTGAATCCCCCCCGAACAAGCCACTCAAAGTGAACCTCACTCAAGATGCTTTGCAGATACCGTTCCAATCTTGTGCAACAGCTGTCACTTTGAAGGCAAGTAAGGCCAGGAAGGAGTTCGGACCCTTGCTTTGCAAAAGGGCACAGGGTGAGAGGCAATTGGGCTATTTGTGCAACCAGGCTATCCGTGCAAGAGGCAGCTGCAGAGCCCCGCATGCAGTAGGTGCTCAGTATGTGGTCACCGGTGTAACTACTTCTCCCATCAGAGTGACCTCACAGGTTTCCAGATGCCCTCCAGGCCAGTGGCCACTATATCACATGAGCCATACTATCTTTAGCCAGGGAGGTATTTATATCCCCGGGGAAGTTGTTCTGTCGCGGGGGAGCCCCAGCGCCGGTGGCCCAGCATGCCGCGGGGCCCCGAGGTCCACCGTGCAGGTGTGGGTGGGCGGCCAGTTGTTCCAGGCTGAGCAGGGCCTGCTAGTGGAGCACTGTGGCTTCTTCCGCGGCCTCTTCCGCTCCGGCATGCGAGAAGCGCGCGCCGCCGAGGTGCGCTTGGGGGCGCTGAGCGCCGACGGCTTCCGCACAGCGCTGCAGG
>NW_022900937.1:16956920-16957366 GCF_012274545.1 Fukomys damarensis
GGCCCGCGCCTACGTGGCCACGCTGCGGCCCAGCTACTACGTGGCCCTGAGCACGCACACGCCCGCTCCCGGCTTCCTGGAGGACAGGTCGCGCACCATGTGCTACCTGGACGAGGAGGAGGACGCGTGGCGCACGCTGGCCGCTCTGCCCCTGGAGGCCAGCACGATGCTGGCGGGCGTAGCCACGCTGGGCAACAAACTGTACATTGTGGGCGGCGTGCGCGGCGCCAGCAAAGAGGTGGTAGAGCTGGGCTTCTGCTACGATCCCGACAGCGGCACCTGGCGCGAGTTCCCTAGCCCGCACCAGCCGCGCTACGACACGGCTCTGGCCGGCTTCGACGGCTGCCTCTACGCTATCGGGGGCGAGTTCCAGAGGACACCTGTGAGCTCAGTGGAGCGCTACGACCCGGCCGCGGGCTGCTGGAGTTTTGTGGCCGACCTGCCGC
>NW_022900937.1:16957792-16981916 GCF_012274545.1 Fukomys damarensis
GCGCGGCCGCCTCTTCGTGTGCCTGTGGCATCCCGCGGACACCACAACCATCGTGGAGTACGTGACGCAGTCCGACGCGTGGCAGCCGGTGGCCGAGCTGCGGCGTCCGCAGAGCTATGGCCACTGCATGGTTGCCCATCGCGACTGCCTGTACGTAGTGCGCAACGGACCTTCCGACGACTTCCTGCACTGCGCCATCGACTGTCTCAACTTGGCCACCGGCCAGTGGACAGCATTACCTGGCCAATTCGTCAACAGCAAGGGTGCACTCTTCACGGCCGTGGTGCGCGGTGACATAGTTTACACAGTCAACCGCCTGTCCACGATGCTCTACGCCGTCGAGGGCGGCACCTGGCGGCTGCTCAGGGAGAAGATCGGCTTCCCCCGGCCTGGCTCCTTGCAGACCTTTCTGCTGAGGCTGCCTCCTGGATCCCCTGGGCCTGTGGCCTTGCCTTTGCCAGAACTGTGACCTCTAAACTGGCTTTCAAAGGAAACACCCGAGTTGTCCTGAACCGAGGATGTGTGAAACTGGCCTGGGGAGCCACTGAGAACTTCTGACCTATAGACACACTCAGTTCTTGGTCGTCTAGTGGGTTGAACCAAGGAGCTCAGGGAGCCCCAACGATGCTGGAATCTGAGCCCTCAGATCACTTGGCCTCTGCTGGGAGCTGGTGGGTCATAGTGTCAACAAGAGGGGTAGCGGCTTAGGATTTGAGTAACCCATGCTTGTATGTGATTGGGCCACTAATCGAGCATGGCTAAACGTGAGCTAAGTGGTAGTAACCAAACCACCAATCAGTAGGCAAGAATTCGGTACCCAGTGTATGCCTGATACAGTGCTAGGCCTAATGAGAGCTGTGGTCACTGGGCTGGGATCCACAGAGCTTAAGATCTAGCCCAGAAAACCTCAGTCGTAACAGGACAGTTCCAGAACAAGAAAAAGTTTACACGTTTGTCTGCCTCCACAGAGGACTGAAAGCAGTATGCTACTGAAAGGGGCGGGGGAGAGGGAGAGAGAGAAGGAACCGCAGCAGGGTAAAAGGGGCACAAGGAGAGAAGAAACAAGTAACCAAGTGATTTCTGGAAGGAGAGTGTGCAGGCTGTAGGGAGGAGACAGGCAGGCTCCTGTGGAAAGGGGAGACTGGGAGAGGAGAAGGAGAAGGTAGGTGGGGAGGACGCTCCGTGAGCCCAGCCTTGGGGGTAGAGGCACCGTGGACAGAGGGGTCTTAGGGAAAGGGGGTGATGACTTGGAGCAGACGCAACTGAGTTGGTTCTAGAGCAGTCTGTGGAGGAGGAAAGGGTTCTCTACATCCCCTTGGGGACTAAGAATGTCAGGGAGCCTGCAGGTGTAAGCCCTTTGCCAGTGCCCCTTTTTGTCCTCACTACTGGGACAGTGGAGTGTTAACCCTCACGACTTCAGGTCATTTAAGGTATGAGCCCAGTCCTGCCTCACCTCCTCCGTTGTACGCCTTCACCTACATCCTGCAGGTCCTGTCTCTCCTCCTGGCCGATGCTCCTGCCATTCCCTGGGCCTGGAATAAATGCCTTTCCTGCTATCTCTGTCAGCAGATCCAGCTCCTTGTTTTCCTGACCTTGGCTACCGGCATTGTTCATTGGACCCCTGGCTGTGACATCATTGAGTGTTTATGGGTATGTGTGTGTGCAGGTGCAGCCATACACAGTTGTCAGGGCAGAGGCCTTGTGCTGGTAGCTGAGGACGTTTCCCCACCTGCAGAATAAAATGAGGAGGCTTTGCAAGAAGCCAGGCTGTGGTTCTAGTTAGGGACCTGCCACTAACTTTCATTATTAGACACAGTCTCGCCCTCCTTTGGACACCCAGGACTGGCTTCCGGGCAGGAAGCTGATGTCAGGCTGCTCCTGTGTCCCAAGCCTGCAGAAGGCCTCCTTCATGGCCCGGCATCTTCCAGCCCTGGAATAGCCTTGTTGTCCAACAAGTGACAACAGTGAACCCTGATTTTTGGCTCCTGTGAATGCTAGAAAGTACTTTGATGCCCTTCTCCTCTCTAGACCTGCCACAGTCCTGGGAGCTCTTACCCTTACCGTGTGGCAAGTGAGACTTGTGAAGTGGAGAAGATGACTGGCTGGCCCAAAGCTCACAGCATGGCAGAGTCCCTCAGTTACAGTTCTGCCAAAGTATATTTAATATCACATGTCAGTGACTGACTTGACTCACTCATAATGGAGCAGAAGAATGCAAAACTGGTTGACAAGGGCACTTGAAAGATAGAGATTTGTATATTTAGTTGGAGAAGATATGCTGAAATAAGTTTGCTAAATTAGAGATGAAGCTGGCTACTGTCTCATGGGGCAATAAAACTATCATGTTTGTGGTTCTATCCTGGAAGAAAGTCTTTGGCACTTTCACATACATGCACATCCCTACTTGGGCACAGATGCCCACAGGGTGCATAGGACTTCATGAGGTCTGGGCTGTAAGAACAAAGGTAGGTGCCAGGCGTCGTGGTGCATGCCTGTAATTCCAGCACTCAGGAGGCTGAGGCAGGAGAATTGCTGTGAGTTCAAGACCAGCCTGGGCTACATAGTGAGTTCCAGAAAAGTCTCAACTACATAGTGAGACCCTGTCTCAAAAAACAAACAAAAAGAACAAAGGTATGTGTTTCTTAGTAATTAAATAACTGATGCTCAGCCCTGCCCCAAGGACGCTGAAAACACCTGCAGTCCTTCTGCCTTTCGCCCAGTGTTATGGATTCTTCTCCTCTCCCCTCATCCTCCTCCCCTCTCCCCCCGTCTCCCCTCCTTCTGTCCCCTCTTCCCTCCCTTTCCCTCTAACCCAGGACTTTCACACTGAGCTCCATTAGGGTCTTGCTATGTCATTCAATTGCCCAGGCTGAGCTTGAACTTGCAGTCTTCCTGCCTCAGCCTCCCAGATCACTGGTGTGACCGGCATGTGTGTGTTAGCACACCCATTTGGATAGTTTTTCTCAACAGCACAGAGGACTTCCTCCTTGCTCTTGCCTCCTGACCAGTGCTGAACACTTGAGGTGTGTGACCCTGAGACCTATCAGCTTAGGCTCCCCCACTCACAAGACTGCTGCGCTGCACTGGCGGCTGCAGCTGGGCCTGTTGGATCCTCCATTTGGTGGCTCCTCTGCCCTGAGCAGCAATTCTGAGATGTCTTTTGTGTGGAATTCTAACAGCACGGTATTCCTGTGGAGTGAACTGTTCCCCACAGTTTGAATTTTCAAGAATTTTAAGTGATAGGCAGCGCAGCAGCAGCCCTGCTCCTCTTCTTGAAGGAGAAAAAACAAAACAAAACAAAACAAAACAACCCAAAACCCAAACTCAAAGGTCACATGACTGGAAGGGGCCAGGCTCAGCTTTGAACCCAGGGCCACATGCCTGTTTTCTGTGCTGCAACCGCTTGGCTGACATTCTGAGGTGGACTGGCCATTTCAGACAGGCTTGTCAGCACCTGCTCCATCACCGTTTTTTCTGTGTGCTCTTTTGTGGGTTTGTCTGCTCCCCTGGACCAACCCCTTCTCCCTCTCCTGGGTTTCTCACCTTGGGATCTAGCTGGAGACCAATGGTCCATCTCACGAGGATATCCATTCCAAGGACTGGCATTTTCACAGCTTCTGCTTCCTCTTAGGAACTGTGGGTAAAGCTTTTATGACCCTGTTCACCTTCTCCTGTGGCCCCAGGGCCCTCAGGGTTGAGGCTCTGTGATTCCACCCCTGGGCCCCTCAACTTCAAGAATGGTCACCATGTCTGGTTTGCAGGGGAGGAAGATGGCAGAAAGCTGATGTGACCCTCCTGAAGTCACACAGCACCTTAAGTAGAACACCAGATGTAGGGACCTCAGCCTCTCATACCCTGGCCCCCTCAGCTACAGCAGGGCATCTGAGGGCACAAAGCAAGAGCAGGAGGGCACATTACAGAGACGCTAAGGTGTTTCTGAACCCCAAGGGCTGGGTTTGAAACCTCTCTGTCAGAGGCCAGAGGCTGACTCTGAGAGGTTGGTCCTTACACACACACACACACACACACACACACACACACACACAAACACGGCTCACAGCAGCAGGCAACGTTTCCCTGAGCTTGGTGGCCAGCTGGCAGACAGACTTGCTGGAGCTCTGTGCAGTCTTCCACAAGTTTTCTGCTAGACCTTGACTCTGGGTATCTGCCACCCATGCATTCCTGGCCCTCTGTGTGTTTACATAGCCTGAGGGACTGAGGCAGGAGAGGGCAGGCCTTCCCACTGTCCCAGGGGGCTGCAGCTTCGCTTGGGACTCCAGCCTGTTGGCATAACAACTGGACATGTCGCTCCTCCCCACAGAGACCTTGAGCAGCTCTTCACCCACTAGAGCAGAACCCAGAGGCAGTTCGGGATCCCCCACCTCATTTTCTCCCCAACTTCATTCTTCGCACCCTTTGCACTTGACTGCCATTCTTCAGACACAGCAGGCCCACGCCCAGCACTGGGTACTTGGTCCCTAGCCCTCTGCACGGCTTCATCTCCCTCCCTTCCACCCCCGCAGGTCTTTGCTCGGACGTCACTGTCATGCTGAGGCCATGCCTGACCTTAAGGTCTCCCTCCCCTTTCTCTGCCTTTCCTACTTCCTGTTCCTGTTTGTTTCCTCCAAAACATTTAGCATCATTTTCCATGCTGTATTTACCTTTACTCCCTACCTCTTTCCTCCTATTAAAATTTGAACTTCATGAGGGCTGAGTTGGGGCTTGTTTGGTTTTTTTGGTATTGAGGAAACAAACCCAGGGCCTCAAGCAGGCTCTGAGCTACACCCCTAGCACAAGCAGAGATTTTCTGTATCACCAGGGCCTAGAACAGTGACCAGAATATAGCAGGGGCTTCATAAGTATCTGCTGAATGAGTGAATGATTGAATCGGTCAGTCAGGGGAACCCACAGAGAGGGAGAGGGCACCGTTTCTTCAGGGTCCTGGGCATGGGCCGGTGGCCTGGCCAGGAAGTCTCTGCGAAGTCCACAGCACAGCTGGGGAGAGCAGGGTCTGAGAGCAGCAGCGCCCCTGGGTCACGTATCCTCCTTCCGTGGAGGGGACAAAGCCGGGGCTGGCAGCGCTAATCGGTCGGTGAAGAATAGCCGCTCTTGGCAGTGGAGTACACACAGAGCCGTCTGTTTATTTTCCTTTGGCCCTAAGCAGCTGGGGATCTTTCTCATCCTAATTGCTTTGCTTCAAGTTGCTGTCACTTCTCCGGAACAGCAGAAAATTAACTGTGCTTGTGGAGGACACAGCTGTCAGGAGATGGGCCACCTCCGAGCGTGCAAATCCCAGACACAGGAGGGACACGGGAGGGACACGGGACAGCATGGAGGGGCTCTCATCTCAGCAGGTCCTCTGCAACCCTCAGGCCTTACTCTTGCTGGAATGGAGAGCAGGAAAAGGGACCCTTCTATGGTGTCTCGGCAACTATGAACAGTAAAGGGGAGCTTTTGTGGGACTGCAGGGTTTCAGAGCCTTCAGAGGGGTATGCATCTCCTCCATCCACCTTTTTATAGGGGAGGAAAGACACAGCAGTGAAAGGGTCATCCTGAGCTAAAGCCCACATAGCCAGAATCCCTTTCCTGTCATGCCATGCTGGTGGGCTGTGCCTCCTGCTAGGACATCCAGGAGGGCTCAGTGAGCCATCAGCCATGTCCTCCCTCATGCCACAGCTCCACCCTCCTTTTTTCCTGTAAAGATCACCCCTTTCAGCTGGGCAAGGTGGCACACGCCGGTCATCCTAGCACTCTGGGAGGCTGAGGCAGGAAAATCACAAGTTTAAGTCCAACCTGGGAAACTTAACAACTTAGCAAGATACTGTTTCAAAATAAAAAATAAAGGGACGTAGCGAAGGGAGTGTAGCTCAATGCAAAGGTGCTGGGTTCAACACCACTAACTAAATGAGTATCTTCCCTCTTGTGTCCCATTCTTTCTGCCCTATTTGATTCAGCAAAGAGAGATGAAGGAGTTGGTGGTATTTGGACATCTGGCCCTTGGAATTTCTCTCTCTCTCTCTCTCTCTCACACACACACACTTTTGCCCACTCATAGTCCCACCAGCTTCTCTGCAGGTAACTAGTTCTGCAGGTAACAGCTTCTTCCTGGGGCTTGCAGAGATGTGCTAACCTCAAAGTGCTGATTAGCAGAGGGAAGTCCGGGCGCTCAGAGAGGAGCGGCTGTGCCCGGCTGCACACCAGCTGGCCAGCGAGGGCCGATACCCAGGGGAAGTGAGAACTTCGTGCCCAGCGTGTGCCATCCTCCCGTCCGTGCTTCCTCCTCCACCTTCCCTACCACTCTTTGTGTCCACCTCTGGTGAGTAAGGCGCTGTCCCACAGGCCTTGGTCTTCAATGGGGTGAAGCCAGTGGGTCCACTAAGCCTGGGCTTTGGCACTGGGTTTCTGGACCAGCTGCACACCTTGTCAGCTGTGTGATCCTGGCAAAGCTGGTTTCTGTATAAAATGACTATGAAGAAGCTGCTTAGACCTTACACTGAGGTCTCCTGCAGATCACCACATGCTCAAGACTGAGTGTGGGGAGCCTTGAATTCGGGCTTTCCTCTGTAAGAAATAGGGAGCTACAGAATGTTTTTGAAGCAGTGTTAGAAAGAAGTACTGGGTGCCCCCAAACTCTTCCCTGTTGGCAGTTATCACTGGGCTCCAGGAAGGGCAGCACAGGAGGTGGGCAGAGGTGGGCTGTTTCTTGGCTCCTTCCTTTTTTCTTCCATTGTCCCAAGTCACGGCTTTTACCAGGTGGCCTTCCCATGAAGTCCGCTCCGTTTCCTGTGGCTGTCCCTCCCTTCTCCCTCCAGTCCCGGCTGTCCCCAGCTTGCCCGTCCCTGGAGTGGCCTTGCCCTGTGTAAACAGCCCCTCCCAGTCCCCTCAGATCTCCTCTAAGGACTTGAGTGATCATGCTGTCATCCACCCCTGGCAGGAGCCTGCTGGCTGTGCGCCGTCCCCTCTGGCCCTCAGTTCTCTGGGCCTCTGTCCCTGGGTGGCCAGGCTTGGGTGCAACAAGGGATGCTGGGAAATGTTCCTCTCAGTGCTTGGCCTGATGTTACAGGGATGGGAACCTGAGAACTGTCTTCCAGGCAAGGCCAGTTCCTTGGTAACTGGGAGCTTGGGCCTTGCCCCGCAAAGCCCTTGAATTTGAGGGGAAAACATTGACCTTAAGGAGCTCCCTGAGGAGTGGCTGGGAATGGAATCAGAACCAGATACATGTGTTCCACCGAACCTCTGCCACCTCTAAGTGGGCCTGGCTCCCCATCATCAGAATGAGACCTCACCACTGCCAAGTTTAACCAAGGAGTCCACGGAGATGACAGGGGAACCCTGGAGACCTTTGCTCCAGGCCTAACCCTGCCACCCACTTGCTTTGTAAAAGTGGACTGGTGGCCTCACCTCTCTGAGCCCCACATTGTGTCTGTCACTGAAGATGACAGCCCAGGTCTGGTGCACACATTATGCATAGGGTCAGGTGAGAGAGCTCGCAGTGGGGGCCCAGTGTGAGGGGAACCAGTATGGTGGTGCAGACACTCCAGCTGCCAGCTGAGATGTTCTGGGTTTAATCCAGTTCCAGCACTTTCAGACTGTGTGACCGTGGGCAGCTGCTTAACCTCTCTGACTTCAGGCGGTCATCCATCAGTGGGCACAACATCGCCTCAACTCTAAGGGCTTTTTGGAGGGTGAGCGTGAACGTGCACAGAAAGAGCTTGGAACAGTCAGGCCCCAGCTCAAGGTTGGTAATCCAGAAAGCTCTGTCCTCAGGGGGAGAGCCATGATGGGTTTGGTGTGGCAGTCAGTCTGGCCATGTGGCATGGTTAGGATCCTGGAGGTGGAAATGTCCCCCACCCTTCTTCGCTGGGCTCAACCTTGATCTGCCATGATTTAGGGGGAGCAGGACAGTGCCCCCTGGTGGAGGTGGGAGGGAAGCACATGCGGGGCAGAGGGGCAGCCTCTGGGTTCCTACTAGGTGCCTGCAGAGCCAGACTGGAGGAAGCGCCATCCCTGGGGGCTGTCACTGAGGGACCTGAGCCCCTGAGGAGCACAGTTTCTCTTAGCTTCAGCATCCTACTTTGAACCCCCAAAACAGCTTAGGACAGCCACAGGCCATCTCTTTGGCCACCAGCCCCCACAAGGCAGGGGGGTTGGGATGACAGAACAAAGTTCCTCTTCACAGGGACAGAGCCGGTAGCTTCCCTGACCAGCAGCACCACCGCTTTCCTCAGAGCTCAGCCTGTTTCTGACCACAGAGTAGTCCCTGCTTCTGACTGCTCATGGACAGTCATTGCCTCTGCTCAGCCCTGCTGCCACAAAAAATGTGCCCTGTGCTGACGACAGAGCACACTGCAGCGCTGCCCGTGGGCACGGGCGGCCTCGTACAGATTCACACCAGGACGACCCAGCACCCACCAGGGCCTCTTATTCACCCCAGTCCTGGCCACCTGGTCCCCTCTGGGCTCAGGACTGGCTGCTAAGGGGTGTGGGTGGTCACACTCTCTGGAGGGTCTTTCACTGGGAAGTCAGCTGGTTCTCTTGGGGCACGGGCCTCTGCTCCCATAGGCACTTTCCTGGGTTCCCTTCCCTCCTTTTCCTGTTCTCTTTTCATTCAGCAAACACTTCTGTGTATCCCCTCTAACCACAAACTGTGTCAGGCTTTGGGCAGAGGACGAGGCTCGCCTAGGATGGGGGTGGCCCCTCAGCACTATGGGCCACAGGGAGGGTTCCTGGATGGCGGCAGTGCCCTCTCTGAGCACCAAGACCACCAGTCCTGCTGTGGCCAACAGGCCCTACCTGGTTCCCTCACCCAGACCATTAGTTTTAAGGTGAAGTGGAGACTCTCTCTCTGCCCAGTTCCCCTCACTGAATCCAGCAGGGAGTTCGGTCATCAGCAAGCAGAACCAGCCCCGGCCAAGTAAAGGATAGGACCTGCCTCAAGGAATCCAGTGGCTCAGGCTTGCTGAGGACAGAGCACTGGCCGGGCAGGATGAAAGCCACAGCACCAGGAGCCATTTTCAGCTCCTCTGAGGCCATGGCCAGGACAAGTGCCAGATTCTAAGGTTACGGCAAGGGTCAGACTGGCCCTGTGCAGCGACATGTGTCCCTCCCCCTGCCAGGGAGGATGGGCATCCCGACAGCACGTGAAGATGGCCCACAGCAGGGGAGTGGCATTTCCCCATACACTGGTGTCACTGAAGAACAGGGAGCCACGCCCGTGGGGGATGCTGAAGTCCTTAGGATCACTTGATGGCTGAGCGTTTGGAATCTGTGCTAAGCCCATGCCCTGAGGCTGGCCTGTCCTGGGTCCCTGGCTCCCCTACTCCCTGGCTTCCATCTTTCTGCCCTCATCTGACACCCAGTTAATGTCTCTGCTCAATCTGGAAACATTTTCTTGACAAAAAAAAAAAAAAAAAATCATAGGTTACAAGTCCCGAACAGTTAAACAGTGGGTGATGTTGTGTGGGCAGCTGCCCAGAGGACACAGAACGCTCGTCTCCTGAGTGGGTAGCCTTATAAGGACAGGTTGAGGAGAATGGCAGGAGGGAGGGCCACCAGCAGGGGCTGGGTGGGGTGGGTGCCCCACTGCGGGGCTGGGTATGGAGCTGACAGGGGCAACTGGCCAGGCCTGTCCCGCAGAGCAAGCAGGCAGCACACACCCTCAGGGCCTGTGGAAACAGGGCCAGCTCCACTGATCCTTCTGCCTTCCTGCTGTTATCCCCAGCCTCAGCACTGATCTGCTTAGCCCAGCCTGGGGAACCCCACTCCGGGGCAGAGGCCACCTCCCATTCCTAATCCTCTCCAGCTCCCAGGCCAGCTGACGTTAACGAGGGATGGGGTGTCTGAGTAGCGACAGCTGAGTGATGAGTTCTGGACCTGCTCAGGGTCACCCTTGTCCCCAGCATGAAGGCACAGACCCACACCTCCTGAAGGTGGCTTCACAGCAGGGTTTCCTGCCCCTGAGGACGGAGGCAGGCAGTGTCTGAGAGGGCCCTAGGTTGTCTGGACCTCTGGGGGACCAGCCTGGCCCTGAGGATGTGGGGGTGAACAGGTGTGTGCAGGAGGCACTGACCTGAGGTGGAAGCTCTGAAGAGGAAAGACGCCCCAAGTCCTCCTTCAGGCTCACCTTACACGGGGACAGGAGGGCTGGTCCAGTGTGAGAAGCCAAGGGGCCACCCCTTCCCTCGACAGCTCTCGCTGAGCCTAAAACCCCAAGGCTTCTGAGCCACTGTCTTCAGTAAGCATGGTCTTCTACCCAGTGCTCTTTTGCAAGGCCAAGAGTGATCCCTACAGAAGTTAGCAGGGAACCTTCCTGGACAGGACAGGAGGCCAGGGCACCAAAGGTCAGATGGGCAGGCGAGTGTATGGAAAGGGCTTAGAGGGGAGGAGTCTGAGGAGGCTGAAGTCTACTGATTGCTCGGCCGATCTCAGAGGTAACTGGGGCCGGGTGTGTCTTCTCCCACCCTGGCCCAGGAGCCCCTCCAGAATGGCGCCAGCTGTGGAAGGCTGACTCACAGTGAAGCAGGATAAGGCTTATGTTCGAGATGAGAGGAGGCTGGGCCCCACCTGAGCTCCGGAGCTGCTGTCTCATCTGCACACAGCTGGTAGAGAAGAAGGAAGCTGGGTTCACATGGGAGGCCTGCTCTGCTGCCATTGTAGACTGGAATGTCCCTCGAGTAATACCAATACAAGTCACATCAAAACTCCCACTCTAGTAGGATTGCCACAAAACCCACAGGAGTTTTATATTATTTGGTGTGAGGCACTGACCCTCCATCATAAGCCAAATCATGGTTCCCAAAGGCCCAATTCCCAGAACCTGGCCAAAAGGGCTTTGCAGGCACGATTAAGTTAAGGCTCTTGAGATGGCGGATTGTCTTAGATTACCGGGGGGCCCACTGTCACCACTGGGATCCTTCACAGAAGGGTCAGAGGGCCAGGCAGACAGAGGACACTATGCATGTGTCTCGGGGAGGGGCCACACCAGGAACCTGGTGCCTCAGGCTGAAGTGCTTATGAGAGAGGCAGCTGTCCTGTCACAGTCAGGACTTCCTTCTGCTGGTCCGGGGCCTCTGAGGAAGGACTGTGGTGCCAAAGAAGAGACAAAGCATAAGAGGGTGAAGGGAGAGCAGGGGCCAGGGCAGCTTTGCCTCCTGCTGCACTGGACCAAGCCTCCCCTGCTGTCCTGGCCTCCCCTCCAGGGGTCATAGGGTCCCTCGCCTGCTGTCTTTAGGTAGCTGGAGTGTCACATGCAGCTGCTTCCTGGAGCCACCTGATCTCTGTATTAGCTGTGGAGACAGCTGCTCCACCAGGTGCCACTTCCAGAGTCCCGTGCTCCAGCCAGACCAGAGAAGCTGAGTTACGGGTGAGCTTCTCCCAGGTGCTCTGAGTTTGATTACAAAGGCAGGGATATTGGTCAGCTTTCCCTCACTGTGAAAAACTTCCCAAGAAAATCAACTTAGAAAGAGAAAAGGATTATTTGGACTCACAATTCCAGCATCCATGGTTGCTAGGCTTGGTTGTCTGGGTCCTGGGGTGCAGTAGGACATCAGGGAGTGTGGCGGAGCAAAACTGCTCACCTCATGGCACAGAGGAAGCAGAGAGAGGGAGAGAGGGAGGAAGGGAGAGAGAGGGAGGAGGGGAGGGGGAGGGGGAGAGAGAGAGGGAGAGAGAGGGAGAGAGAGAGAGAGACAGAGAGAGAAAGGAATTGGGGTCCCACCGGCCCCTTCAAGGGCCAGCATTACTTACTTCCCCCAGGCCCCACCTCTTAAAGGTTCCACACCTCCCAGGAGCACCCTCACCCGGGTCCAAGCCTTCAACACAGGAACCTCTGGGGGACACTGAGGACTCCAACCGTACTGGTGGAGATCTGTTAGCCATAATGAAGATGCAGACGGTGATCAGAGTGACTAGAGAGTAAGGAAAGTTATAAATAAGTAGCCTAGACTCAGTGCCACAAGCTTCCGGGGTGCTGTCCTGCTCAGCACAATCGAAAAGCCCAGTAGCTATATTTTATGAATAAGGCACAAAGAAGCTCGGGGACTTTCAAAAGGTCACAGAGTTAGTGATAGGCTGTAGTTTCAGCCCAGATCTGACTTCAGGATCCGTGCTTCTAAACTGTGTCATTCTGCCTCCTACAACATGTTTTAAACTAACAATCTGCCCATTGCTGTCTCGTTTTTAAATGAGCCATACTTTTTTAGGGATGGAAAGGTTGATGTAGGTGGCAGGAGAATGGGAATGGTGGCCTGAGTGTAGGCCTCCCACCTGGGCTCTTCTGCTGCAGGCGACTTAACAAAGTGGTAGACTTAGGTCAGGTAAATTTACTCAGAACCAAACTAACTTCAGCCCTAAGGCTGCATCTCAGAAATTGAACTTGAATTTTACTTTGTCCAAGGGTAGTTTTATTTTTGGCAACAGACACATGACCAACTTTATGCCATCCTGCTGATTTTCTCAAATAGTTTTGCGTTGCCTTAAAGTTATTCAAAGCACATTTGAAGGCCAAAAAATATCTTTCATGTGATTTCACATTGGCAGGCACTGGGCTTAGTGGAAAACATGGAGGGTGTGGATAGAGCTCAGAAGACTGGGACCAGGCAGGACTTGTGTAGGCCACAGAAGTCTCCATGACACAATCAGACAAGGTCTGGGCCCTGAGAAGTGCAGCTGTTTCTGTCTGTGACTTCACAGGCCCCAGGTACAAGTGTTCCCCTGTTTGCAGGTAGAATGGCTGAGAGGTCTGGACTCTGTGGAAACTGTTAAAGGCATGGGGAAAAGCAAGGAACCTGACCTCTGCTGGCCCACGTCATGGGCCACTCCAGCAACTGGCCCTTTTGATCCTTGGGGCCTCTAAAGAGGTGCAGAGCAGCTGGAGACAACTCTGGTCCCAACCTCCCCGCCTCCCAAAGACAAATGATGACATAGGACTCCGGATTGTCAGAGCAGAAGGGCGCTTAGACTGGCTGGTCCAGAAAGCCAGACACATTGGCTGTGGTGGTCCCGCTACATTGTAAAGAATCCTCAGAGAGCTTCTTACATAAAACCAAACAAGCCTGGGATTTGGCTCAGTAGTTCCGCCACCTGCCTTGCAAGCTCAAGGGCCTGAGTTTGATCCCTGGTACCAGGAAAAACAAACAAACAAACAAACAAAAAAAAAAAACAAACCACCACCACCAACAACAAAAAAAACCCAAAACAAAACAAAAAAACCCTGAGCTTATATTTGTAGTCCCAGCTACTCGGGAGGCTGAGGCAGGAGGACTGCTTGAAGCCATGAGTTCCATACCAATAAGACTATGTCTCAAACAAACAACAAAACAAAAATCCAGGAGGCTGCCAAGTTGTGTTCTCTGAGAGTATCTCATGAGCAGTTGCCAGGACTGGAAAATTCTGACCCGATCAGATTTTTTCTACTTTTTCCTTGGGAAATGGAGCCCCAAAGAGGCCTTGAGCCTGACATCCACACAACCTAAATCAGAACTTAGGGCTTCTGATTCTCAGTTAAAATACTTTTCTACCCAAGACCAGGACACTGCAGGCCTCAGAAGAACCATCCATCATTTTTTTTTTAATTTTACCTTTCTCAAAAGCAAAGCTATTACCATAGAGAGCTGAACACAGGTAGTGCGCAAGGCTTGTACAAAAAACTCAGTCCCACCTCGCCCTCCTGGAGTACTGCTGACTGGCTGCGGTGTTTCTCCCAACCTTGTGATTGTTTGTGCTTCTTACAATGAACTTGCATGACTTTATTTGTCAGCTTGATTTCGATGACAGCAGACGGGGAGCTGCACTGGTCATGGGGTGCAGGCTACCAGCTCCTCCAGGGCTTGCTCACAGTGGTTGCCGTGCACCAGGAGCACCTCCTTGATCCGCTGCTGCTCGAAGCCCATGTCACTGAACTGTTCCCAGAGGCGCAGGAACTCCCTGGCCTGAGGAGGGCACAGGAAGGTGCTGGGACCCTGGGCAGCCCCCTCCCAGTGCCCACTGCTCCTCATCCCTGGAAGCTGCCGCTCCACAGACCAGGCCAGCCTGGTCCCTGGTGGCCCCTGGGGTGATGTGAGGGGTGATGGGCCTCTGACCTCTCTTCCTTAGGAAAGAAGGCCCCAGCCTGGCCTCACCTCCACCCTCCTGCTCCTCTCGACCCCGTGCTTGGGCGTTGACACCAGACAAGGAGGCTGGGGACCCTGCCCACGCCCAGTGGCTGGCTTCCTTCCTTCTCTGACACCAGGCCTCCAGCTGTCGTTTCTTTGTTGCCCCCTGCCCTGTTTCCCTGTTACTGATTGCCTTTCATCCCCGTCACCCCCCAGGCTGCTCTGGGATAGGCTGGGGACCCTGCCCACGCCCAGTGGCTGGCTTCCTTCCTTCTCTGACACCAGGCCTCCAGTTGTCGTTTCTTTGTTGCCCCCTGCCCTGTTTCCCTGTTACTGATTGCCTTCATCCCCGTCACCCCCCAGGCTGCTCTGGGGTGGGTGTATCTCATCCCACCATCCCCTAGGACCCAGGAAAGAGGCCCAGCTGACCTTGCTCTCAGAGTACTGGAACAGTTCCATGGCCTCGTCCACCAGGCCCTCCTCATAGCCCTGCTGCAGCAGCCTCTCCTGAGCACTGAGGTAGCTGAGAAACTGGATGGAGGTGGGCAGAGAGGGTGGGATGGTAAGAAGACATGCAGCAGATGGGGTGCAGTCTGAGCTCAAGACCAGGAGGGCTGGGAAACCCCCTGCATGCTGCAGGGCCCAGAGATCCTAGGAGCAAAAACAACAGGAGCACAGGCCTCCTTCAAAGTCCTGGGAACATGTGGACCATGCCCCCCACCACTGTACCAAGATGCGGGCTGGAATCCAGGAAAGGGGCTTTCAGTGACTGGGGAGCCACCCTCAGCGATTGGACATACGCACTCCCTGCTCCCGGTGAGCAACTAATGTGTGAGGGGCCCCTCCTTACCCCAGATAAATCTCTGTCCCAAGGACCCCCTGAGCCTCTATAGCTTGGGGAGGGGCAATGGACAGGGGAGGGACCCACAGATTCAGCGATTGGACATACGCACTCCCTGCTCCCGGTGAGCAACTAATGTGTGAGGGGCCCCTCCTCACCCCAGATAAATCTGTCCCAAGGACCCCCTAAGCCTCTATAGCTTGGGGAGGGGCAGTGGACAGGGGAGGGACCCACAGGGCCCAAATCTTATGTCAATCCCTGTTCAAATCCTCAGAGCTCCTTTGCCCTCGGGAGAGAGCGGGTAAAGATGGTGGTGGATGTTGAAGGTCCTGTTCCACCCTGCCCCAGCCACAGGCTGCTTCAGTGCAGGCCAGCGCTGGCCACTCTGGGAAGCCTCTGCCAGCTGAGTCTCCACTGGCTGTGTCCCAGAGCACCCTGAGCTCTCTGCGTGGCACACACAGCACTGTGATCGCTCCTCTTCCGCTTTCTCCTCTTTCACTTCCTGCTCTGTGTGAGAGGGGCTGGCTGGTCTGGCCTGCTACTGTGTCTCCAGCCCCAGCATGGCAGCCGGGAGGAGCTCTTCAATGAACAGATGCTGCATTTATGAAACGAACTAAGAATGACCTTGAAGGAACCCACAGCTTAGCATGGGAGATAAGCCAGATGCAGGACAACATCAGTGCCAGGCAAATCAAAGCAGGAGTTATAGGTGGTCGGTGCCAGACAAAGGCTCCTGACTGGGAGGATTAAGAGTATTTGCAGAGGAGCAAGGCAGGTTTCTGCAGACCTTCAGAGCTTGCAGAGAACAGGATGGTCTGGTTGAATGGTTTTCAAAATGCTGCAGCTCCTCACTGTCTGGGCTGCAATCAGAGCGGCCTGTGAGATGAAGGCCAGAGCACGCACTGGAGGGACAGGACCTTGCTCTGAGCCACACACCCAAGCCTCCCTCCCAGGTGAGGAAACTGAGGTCCAGGTAGGTTAGGTGGTTCCAGGACAAGGGCCCAGATCACCCGCCTCTCACTCAGCACCTTGTCCTGCAGGGGGCAGTGGACAGCCCCCAAGGAGGACGGTGAGGATAGGGCTGCACAGCAGATGCACCTTCAGCTTTTGCCTCATCCATGGCAATGCTTCTGAGCCTTGGGGCCCACTGCAGCCACCCTGGATGCTTGGAAAACTATTGATTTCACTTCCTGGGCTTCACTCTAGAGGCACTGCTGTCTCTGGTCTGGGGTGTGGCCAGGAAACAGGAATGTGTTAATAGCTCTCCCGTTGATTCTCATGTGTGGCTCCAGAGACAGCCCAAGTCATGCTGCATATCAGGGCCACCTCAGGACAGGCCTGGAGATCTGCATCTGTAAAGATCCTGCTGCCTGGTCTGCTTTGGGGATCTATGGAATTGTAGAAGCTACCAGGCTTGCCTCAGGCCCCTGGGTAGGTGAGAAGGGGTCTCCAGAAGTCATTAGTGTCATAACATGTTCCTCCTCTATCCCGTGAATAGAGAAAGCCCCAAAGAAGGGTCCTGCTAGGTCCTTTAGCAAGTCTGGGCCTTGCCATGGACGCCTGCCTCTGCCAGGAGATGGGCAGAGCAAATCCGTGGAAGGAAGGATGGTGCAATGCACAAAGCTTTGCTTACATTTCCTTTTCTCCCCCGACTCCTCTAAGTATGCTGTCTCCATCACTGACGACCTCCCTTGGGTCATCTGGACTTAGGGGTCTTCATCTTGAGTTACATCTCCAGCCCTTTTTTATTTTGAGACAAGTTCTCATTAAGTCACTAAGCTGCCAAGGCTGGGCTCAAACTTGTGATCTTCCTGCCTCAGCCTCCCTAGGTGCTACGATTACAGACATGTACCACCACACCTGGCTCATCTGTCATCTACCTTGGTCTAAATGGATTTACTGCAGTGTGTGTCTTTCCAGAGAAGGAACCTAAACCCAAAGGGGTGGCTTACATGATGGCAGAACCTCACAGAAGAGAGGGCAGATGAAGCCATCCAAAGGCCCCTCAGGCCACCCCCTGACTGTCCACTGGGGAGGAAGGCCACCCAGCAGTGCCATGCAGGTGGCCAGTCTCAATCTGGGAGCATGGTGTTCCCAGTGCAGTGAGATCCTTGCTGCCACCCTCTGGGAGGCCAGTGCCCTGCCCTGGCTGTGACTTATCTTCAGACCCCACTATGATGGACAGTGACTGGAGCCTTGTCGCTGGGCCCAAAGGCACCGAGGAGGCTCCTCACAGCTCCCTGTTGGGCCTGGCCCCTCACAGGTCTCCTGACCTGCTTCTAGGCCATGCTCCAGGCTTTTTAGCAACAGCAGCTGAAGGTAGGGGTTGAGTTAGATCGGCTCTTAAATCTCAGATCAGCCTGGGCTACGCTTCTAGGAGGTTCTCACACAGGAAGTGGGAGAAAAGCACTGTGCAACAAGGATTCCTGGTCACACCGGCCTGGCCTCAGCCCTGGTACTGCCTCTGACAAGCTAGATGAGCCTCCTTGGCCTCAGTTTTGTCTGCAAAGTGCTCAGGGCAGTAATAGCACAGTAACCTTGGAGAATCGAGATGACCTAATCGAATGCTCTGAGATTAGGGACCGTTTTTATTTCCCAGCATCCTGCCTCATGCGCCCTCTCCTCCAAAAGACAGGTTGGATCAGGGCCTTCCAAACTCTTCCTTTCTATCCCTTCTTCTTCCTTCACTTGTGCCTCCTGCATGGAATATCGTCCTTTTTTCTTACATCAAAGTCAGTCTAATCCGGCTTCAAAGTGCAGCTCAAAGCTTGGCACCTCCAGGAAGCCTCTGCTGATCACTGGAACCTCCTTGTGGTACACTGAGCATGGCCATAAATTCTTCGGAGTCCCTCTCATCCAGAGGCAGTCTGTTTTTCCACCTTTTAAGTCTGGGCTGGTCTAAGACATAGTTTGAGAAACCAGGTAAGATGAAAGTGACCCTGTCTCAAAGCAGCGGAGGCTGTGGAAGGCCTTGCAGCTTTCACACATGCTCTCTTAGAACCAAATGTTACCAATCTGTGGCCACAATGAGACCAGCACAACCACCTAGCTGTGTCTGACCCACATGGTCAACCCAGAGAATCATGAGCAAATCAAAGGTCATTGTACTGAGCTACTAAAGTTTCGGGTTTGTTACAGAGACCATGTCTCTCAAGTCACCCCTTTCTACCGGCAAGGGCTGGCTGAAGCAGAGGTGTAAAGGCCCAACCAGGATGTCACCCTGCTAGGGATACGGAGGGGCCGGGGGAATCTCACAGCAGCGGCACTGGCAGGCGCTTTGTACAGCTCAACTTCTCCCTCTGTCACTGTGGCTTCTGTCCCCTCACTTCCACAGGACTGATCCCAAACATCTTCGCTGCCAAACTACATCTGAGCCTCCCCCTTTTCCAGGGTAACCCACCCACTGTGCAGGTGGAGATGTGCCTTGGTTTTCCCTCTAGCTCCTGGCCCATCTTAACCCCAGGAAGTGTCCAGTAAATATTCAGGACTACAGGGATGGGTGGGTAAGTGGGAAGAGAGAGACAGATGTGGATAAACTGTTCACTGAGGGGGGCAGCTAGAGCTGTGCTCTCCAGCAAGGCTGCTACTAGCTATTTGCATTTAAATTAATTTCAGCTAAGTAAAATTTAAAATTCAGTTTCTTAGTCACACATTGCAAGTAACTACATATGGCTAGAGGCTACTGTACTGGACAACACAGATTTTTAAAAATCTCTCTCAGTTGGACATGGTGGTGCATGCCTGTAATCCCAGCACCTCAGGAGGCTGAGGTAGGAGGATTACAAGTTGGAGTCCCAGCCTAGGCAACTTCACAATTTAGTGAGATCCTTGTCTTAATATCAAAAAATAAAAAGGGGATGAGGATGTACCTCAGCATTAAAGCCCTGGTTTCAATCCTTAGTACTGCAAACAATCAAACAACCCACTAGTATAAGTTCTACTGGGGCCTTTGTGGAGAGATTCCTGACTGTTCAAAGCTCCAGCTCCCTGTATTTGGGGCAGGAACTGGGACAGGAGTAGAATTTTGATACTTCACCAGTCAGCTGCTGGTAAACTCCTCAAGGGGAGATAGCAGAAGGGTGTGGAAGCTTGCTCACAACCCCAATGATTAACAGCAGGCTGAGGTTGTACCTCTAAACAGAAGGTAGCAAAACTTCTTTAATGTAAAGGCAAAACCCCCCAGGTCTGCTCACTGGACTCCAGCTTCCCAGCCCCCACTCACCTGGCTCAGGCTCTGCCTCCCCGTCTTCTGCAGAGCCACGATGGCCCTTCCTAGCGGGTACCCCAGGGCCACGACAGGCTCGATGAGCTCCTGCTCCTCCTGGCTCAGGGCAGACAGCAGGTCAGCTGCAGAATCAGGGTTTGATCTGCACGAGTTGAGAGGCTGGGGTGTCCCCCTAAGAGGTGGCAGGCAGGTGTACGGGCTGAGGGACTGAAACACAGACAGGCTGGCACATCAGTTACCACAAGAGACACCGGCTGGGCTGCAGATTTTAAAGGGTGGCTTCATGTACTACCTTCTATAGAGTCATGCAGACCCCAGCTCCCCATGGGTTACTTGCTTCACTTGCATTTGAAACAGGCATCTCACAAGGACCCCGAAGGTTGTTAGGAGACAATGTGGGCAAAGTAGTTGGTAAGGAGGCACTGTTGGCAAGGCTGCATTTCATTTACTGCTTAGAATACTCTGCACATGAATGTGATAGGAAGTTGGGCAAAACAGCACACATCTGTGCTCCCAGCTACTCAAGAGGCTGAGGCAGGAGAATCGCTGGAGCCCCAGAAGTTTGAGACCAGCACAGACAATACAATGAGACCCAGTCCCCACTTCCCCATAAAAAAAGAAAGGAGGGGAAAACCCCAAGAAATATGATAAAATCATTCCATTATCTCATTTTACAGACACTGAGATCAAGGTTCAGAGAAGTTAATGAACTGATACACAACACACATTTGGGACCTGGCCCTGACTCAGAGGGTTCCTTACCCTGCAACTCAGTGAGAGGGTCTGGGGTGGATCTTCTGGAGTTTTCCTGGGCTGGGCTCTTGCAGGGCACAGGCTAACAAAGCCCTAAACACAGCCCCATCCCCTCCTCCCAAGGAAATCCAGGGCAGAGTGGAGGCAGGCATATGAATTCCCCACCCGTCCCCATCTTCTTAGGGGTTCTCCTACCTTGGGTTCACCTAGGGTAAAGAACGTCTGCATCCATGACACACCAGTGATGGCAAAAGCTAGACCTCAAGTCTGTCTTCGGTTAATTCTACCTAGGCCTCATTCTGCAGCTTCTCTTGGCCCAACTGTGGAGCAGAAGCTGTGTCCAAATGCCACCCTCTGCTACCTATCCTACCCCAAGCCACTAAGGATCCAGGCTTTGTAGATGGCTGCTTAAACAATCTGGAGGGGACCCCTAAAAGAAAAAGGGCAAGCGGCTATAAACATGACACTGGGGACAAGCCCTTGGAAGGCACAAAGCGAGGGCCCTGAGGCTGACACTTCTTTGACTGGGCTGTGAATGCACCCACCCCACTGCCACCTTCCCATCCTGGGCAGCCTGGCCATCTCTCAACATTTGATGCCAGTCTGGTACTGGATCTTGTCCTGGGTCTGCTTAGACAACTCGGTCCTGAAGTTTGACTATCCCCCACTTTATGTGGCCCAGGGGCCGAAGTCACTGAACTGGGAGATCCCTCCATTGAGCCTCCGGTTGAGCCTGCCCAGGGACACCCTGATCCGAGCTGCTTCTTTAACCCTGCAGACCTCTATGGGTCAGGTCTGCAGCTAGCTGCCTTCTTCCATTGGAAGACACTCGCGGGGTAACTACCCGGCTTATGATCATGGCGGCAAAGCAGGCACAGCAGGAACCCGGGAGAATGGGGTCTCAGAGCAGGGCTTCTTCTAGGCCAAGAGCTGCAGAAGGACAGCACCACAGCACCAGGGTGGGCAGGTGAAGGCCAGGAGGAGAAGCTCGGGGAGGCAGGAACCCGGGTCCTTGACAGCGCGGGTGGCGTCCTTACCGGGACCGTGGGTTTGTGGCCCCGTAGCGGGGCCATGGGGCCAGCAGTGGCGGGTCGCAGGGGCAGCGGGGTGTCTGGAGGTGGCAGTGGCAGCGGAGTGGGCCCCGGGGGTGTGGGCGCCCCGCAGAGGCTGCGTGCACGGTGGCTGTGGAAGCTGCGTAGCAATGCCCAGGACCTGGTGGCCAGTCTTCTCCCAGACAAAAGCCCGAGCATTAGTGAGCATTGCCGGCCGCAGTCCGGGGTGGGCTGGGAGCCTGGACATGAGCTACCGGGATCCTGCTCGTCCTCGCTGGCGGAGGAGGCGTCCTTCTCTTCCTCGGTGGCCGCCTCCTGCTCATCCCAGGGCGGCTGCTGAAGTCCAGCCTCTGCAGGCGCGGGTGCCAGGCGGCTGTCTGGGCTGAGCAGCAAGAGCCAGGCTGGAGGGGCTGAGGCTGTGCCCAGGTCACTGCTCTGGTAGGGTCCGTGTCCTCGGAGGGCAGCCTCTGTGAAGAAGAGAGCCTTCCTTTCCAGGCCAAAGTCATGCTGTGGAGAGAGGCGCAGTGAAGGGCCAGCCAGGGCTGGGTGGGTGCCGGTGGAAGGGGCTGGGATTCCTCACACCTGGCCTGGGGACCCACCAGGCCCAGGCAGCTTCTGAGCCTAAGGCTCGAGTGTCCTTTGCAGCATACTGCCACCTTGATTTCAGTATCAGTGGGGTCCCCAGATGTCACTAACCAGCTAATGGTAATTCTGAACAAGGGAGGAATGTGTTATACTAAAATGTGCTAAAATCCAATATCTAAAACCCTGTCACTGAACAAGAGTTACTTTAAAAAGTTTTTCCTCCAGGAAACCTTGTTCTTGGCAAAGAAGCCTTCACGGAGGACAGCACCACTTGCTAGCAGTCAGCTAGCCCTGTGGGCTGTTCCAGGTAGACAGACGTCCTTCAAGAATAGTAATACTGTGGGCCCCAATCCAGCATGGGAAGGAGAGCCAGGCCTGCTCCTGACCCAGCCGCCATCGCTCAAACTCCAGGAGGCAGCCTGGGCCCCCATCCACGGCAGGAAGGAGAGCCACGCCTGTTCCCGACCCAGCCACCATCGCTCAAGCGCCAGGAAGGTAGTCCCCCCCACCGTGCACTCTCAGACCTCCTGTGTCAGTCTTTGGACCCACTCTGCGGAGGCAGAGGTGGTCATCAAGGGTATTTTTCTGAGTTCCTAACTTTGAACATCTTTAAAGAAAGGGCGTGGGAAACCTATAATAGAACATTGTGGAGTTCAACCATTCAGAAGGTCGAGGAACTCAATCTGGGCCTTGCAGCCCAAGGTCAGTCAGCATCATGGGGTTCAACCATCATCTAACTGAGACCAGGGGACTTGCATCCTTGCTCTGTCTGAGCCATTAAATGGTCAATACACTATACTGAAATTTTGTTCACTGCAGACATGTTCTAGATTGCTTCTTGATTTCAATTCAAATGATTTAAGGGTGATAGACTAGTGACTACCACAGGTGGTCAATGTCCAAGTTGTGCTTGATCTTAATGTGTTGCTGATTGTATCAGTTGGGGTAAAGCATTGCGGATGATTTGATGAGCTCTTTCTCTGATGTTATGAAGATGAGAGTGTCTGTGGGTCGTTAGAGACACAGAAGCTAGGGTGCAAATATATCAGGAAGATTTGGGTGATAATCCAGAGATTAAACCAAGGACAGTCCAACAACAAAAATTAAAATGAGAAAACACTTAAGCAAGACACAAGAACAGACTTCCAGTCCACCAATGGCAAACAGTAGGGCAAATGAGGATGAAAAGGCCAATAGTGAACCACCAGGACAACCTGAACTCAAAGCACAGGAAGAAACAAAACAGATCAATCAGGCTCTAGAAAAATTCAAAACAGAACTAATTTCCCAGATAACCATAGAGATAGTGAGCAAAATGGAAGTCGTGATTCAAGACTCTAGAGCAGAAACTGACAAAAAAAACAGATGAGCTCAGGACTATGATAGAAGCCATGAAGGCCCAGCATAAGAAAGAAATGGAAAAAATAAACGCCCAACATAGGAAAGAAATGGAATCCATAAAACAGATTCAAACAGATATCCAGGAGATTAAACACTCCATTGAAAGTGTACGCAACAGAATAAAAGAATGCGAAGATAGACTCTCAGATATAGAAGATAAGATTGCAGTCAGTGACCATGAAAAGAGAGGTCTCTTAAAAACAGTAAGAGATCATGAGAAATCGATCCAACAACTCCTAGATGATGCAAAGAAGAATAACATAAGACTGACAGGAATCCATGAAGTAGCAGGAGAAAATACAAATGACTTTAAAAAGCTGTTCAAAGAATTAATGACAGAAAACTTCCCAAACAGAGGGGAAGAATTTGACATTCAGATAACTGAGGCATATAGGACCCCAACTAGCTACAATCAAAAAAAATCTACACCTAGACATATAATAATCAAGATCCCAGAAACCCAACAGAAGAACAAAATACTACAAGCAGTAAGAGAAAAGAAACAAATCACATACAAAGGAAAGCCCATCAGAATCACAGCAGACTTTTCAACACAAACCCTTGGGGCAAGGAGAGCCTGGAATGAGATATTTCAAGTACTAAAAGAGAACAACCTCCAACCTAGACTGATGTATCCAGCAAAACTCTCTTTCAAAATGGATGGGGAAATAAGACACTTCCACGACAAAGAACACCTGAGAAACTACATGAATACCAAACCAGCACTACAAGCAATTCTAAACAAGATCCTAGAAAAAGACAATGAAGGCAACAACACCATGAGGCCCAACAGAGCAAATCAAATAGGCAAGGCAAGAAATTAAAAGGAGAAGGTGAAAAAGTAAAAAGAGTCAACAAAAGGCCAATAACATGTCAATAATAAGTCAGTACATATCAGTTATAACCAGCAATGTCAATGGCCTCAACTCACCAATCAAGAGAAATAGACTGGCAAAATGGAATAAGAAGCAAAATCCAACAATATGTTGTATACAAGAAACACACCTAGTGCAAAAAGAAGCCCATAGACTGAAAGTGAAAAGATAGAAAACAATTCTCCATGTGACAGGAGCCCAGAAAAAAACAGGGGTAGCAATCTTATTTGCAGACAAAGTAAATTTCAAACCAAAACTGATTCTAGTATTATTGATGTAGGATGGGACTGTATCATACCTCT
>NW_022900937.1:16982744-17009638 GCF_012274545.1 Fukomys damarensis
TGTGAAAAACTATAATAGTACACAGGATCCTAATGAGACAATTAATAATGTGAAATAGGAAGTAAAGGGCTAAAGGTGTAAGGAAAGTGGGAAGGGTGGGGGAAAGGTAATAAGGGAGAGGAAAAAAAATGAGAAACTGAAAAATGGAAATAAAGTGTTTGTAAATGGGGAGGGGAGGAGGGGGTGAAGGGAGGGCAGGGACAAGGGGAAAAATGAGAATCAAGACCTATTATGTAAAGGTACAGAATCCCAATGATGAATGTAACTGTATTGTATACCTAGATTGTACCAATAAACTCAATAAAAAGAAAAACAATTTTTAAAAGGGCTGGGGATACAATTCAGAGTGGAGGCTCTGGGTTCAGTCCCCAGTACTGCAAAACAAAACAAAACAAAAAACAAACAAACAAAAAAAGAATAGTAATACTGTCACTGGAATTTGGGGCAAAAGCAGACCAGGCCTGGCTACCTGTCCCACAAAGCTAATGCAGGAGCTGAGCGGCAGTGAAGGGCAAGGAAGGAGCTTTTATCCGTGTGGTCACACTGGGATGCACAGCGCTGTTAAAGAAACTGGGCTTTTATAGAAAAGGGGAAGAAAAGCAAGGGCTGGGGTTTTACTGTTATCACTGGGGTTACGCAGCTGTCAGTATAGGAATCGTGGTCAAGCAGAGGCCTGGCTGATGGGTGGGTAGCTCAAGCGGTTTCCTGAGGTCCTGGGAAGGCCATCATCATCTGAGAATGTCAGTTCCCATCATGAGATGGCAGCTTCTGCTTTGTAGGAACAGCCTCATGGGGTAATTGCTGCCCTGGGGGTGACTACATCATGGGTTGTCTGAATGGTTCTGCTTTTCTTGGAACCCAGGTGGCTTCAGGTTTAGGACAATGTGTCAAGACTTCCAGCCAATGTTCCAGGGGGTCTGGAACTGGACTTTGTAAAAGTTGGCAGTTGGGTGTTCCTACAAATTCTCATCTTGGTGTCTTCAGTCTTGAAAGATAGCCTAGGTAAATTTAGTGTCAATGAACCTTGTAATACTCCTTAGTGATTAACATGCTTATGTGCAGAGCTGAGCAGGGATCTGATCCAGTTTTTGTGTGATAAGAGAGACTAAAGCTGAGGCAGAGATGCTAAGCTTTATTTTCTTTTTGACCCTTTGGACATCTGCAGGTCCAGCCTCTCAGTCCCTGTTACAACACCTCCCTACTCCTCTTTTCCTGCCATCCAAGGTTACTCTGAGGCTCAGGAAATGTAATAATCTAATCCCCAATGAGCTCTACTAAGTAGGTTCAAATGTCATCCCCATTTCTATATTAGGAAAGTGAAGCTTACTCAGTCAGTTTTATTTGCTGAGGACAGACTACTGGTGAGTGACCACACTGTGTTCCTATCTCTTGGAAAGTAGTATTCGCTCTACTGTAGCATCAGACCACCTACAAAAGCACTCTAAGGTAAGGGGTAGGTACAGCTCAGAGGTAGAGAACTCTTTCACATGCAGGCCCCAGGTTCAACCCCTGGCACAACAGCAAAAACAGCGGTTGGAAACCCCCATAAATAATCTAACTTGAGAGTTTATGAAGGAAGCAAAAATAAAGAATTCTGGTTCCCTACCTTTAAAGTAATACACACACACACACACACACACACACACACACACACACACACACTTCAAGAAAAAAAATCAACCACATGCTTTTGTGAGGCCCAAAACAAACCGAAATACTGATTTTATGTACCAAAACCTTCCTGCAATTGATTTATTTGGGGTTACCTTGTTCTTTTACCTTTCAAGGCATATCAATCTGGACTTAGCTTCTAATAAAGTAAATCCTATGTGTATGATTTCAAAGTAGAGTATATAAAATAGAGTCAGTTGGACGTTAGGTATTTGCATAAAAAAGATACACACACACACACACACACACACACACACACACACACACACACACTCGTCAAGAAAAGAAAACATAAAACCACCAAAATACAAAGATTTTAGGGCTACAGGTGTGCCTAAGTACTTGTCTAGCATGTGCAAGTTTTTGAGCCCTAGCATTACAAGAAATAAATAGCTGAGTGATTTTTAATAAGCAAGTGTTCAGTGTTCTTCCATGGCCAATTAAGGGAGAGGCTAGGCTAGGGAAAGTGGTATTTGGGGAGGGGGCGAGGGAGTAAGTAGTTAGAAAGACAGACACATCCAGGTGTGGTGGTGCACACACATGATCCTAGTACTCAGGAGGCTGAGGCAAGAGGATCACTATGAGTTCAAGGCTAGTCTGAGCTACATAGGACAACCCTGTCTCAAACAAACAAATGACATGGACATTTGCACACTTAAAGCACAGCCATGTCCCCTGGCACTTACATGACCCTACCTTGTAGAGTGAAGCATAACTCAGCTGTTCCCAGTGACTGACTGACTGCTCCTCTATATTTTCAGGGCCTGGGGAAGGCCAGGCATAGCATGGACGTAAATAAGCATGTGCAGAATAAATGGCTAGAAAAAGAGATTGGAGCAAACAGGAGCAAGTTGTGGAGGAAAAAGACAAGTTTGTGACTGAGGCATACTTAGAAAGAGTCTATGAGACACCCAGTGGGACACGCAGGGATAAAAATGTACAAAGCTCCAATAAAACAGCAATGTTTCTGATTTTAGAAGATTATTCTAAATTATATATTAAAAAGAAAAAACAAATATGAATAACCAGGAAAACTTGGGGGACAAAAATATAAATGAGAACAGACATTACCAGTTTTCAATAATTAAACTATGCCAGACAGATTAAAGGTACACAACAGAAAGTCCAGAAATAGATCTGGATCCAGATGGTGCTTTAGGAAGTAATAAAGGCGGCAACTCCAGCGGCTGGAAAAGGAGGGACCAGTCAATGCATTGTTAGCCAGCTGGAAAAAAACTGGATCCCTTCTTGCACTTTAGATACACAAAGATGAATTCCAAAAGGATCAAAGATTCAAATAGATAACATGAAACCATGAAAGTATCAGGAGAAAATAGGAGAGATATCCTTATACCTCAGGTGGACAAAGCCTTTCTGACTTTAGATCAAAACCCAGAAACTATAAAACAAAAGATAGTGCTTCTATTCCCACCACCCCATCACAAGCACCGATGTACAAAACATACACGACGAACACCCCAGAAGCAAGGTCAAATGATCAATGACCATATCATAGATAAAGGGCTGACTTCACTAAATAGATTAAATGCCTAAAAATAAACAAGAAAAAGATTAACAGCCAAACAGAAAAAGTGGGCAAAGTATGTAGAGAGTCCACAGGAAAGAAAATACAAGTGGTTCTTCAACATATGAAAAGCAGCTGAACTTACCTCATCGTAAGAGAAAGGCAAACTAGAGCTACCCTGAGATACCAGTTGCCTGGCCCTGGGCACATCTGTCTGCTGACACTTTCCTACAGGACCAGGGACCAGGGACAGGAGGAAAAGGCACCCTTAGCTCATGCACTGGGGTGTAAATCCCTGTAACTCTACAGAGGGCAATCTGACAGTACACACATATAAATTCTAAAGGACACTGGCATTCAGTCTGTGCTTCCCTGCAGCATTATTTGTAATGGAAACAGACTAGGAACACCTAAACTGTCCATCCCTAGGGGACTAGTTCAGTAAGGCATGATAAATGCAAATAACACAAGGTATGCAGTGCAAAACAAAATCAAAGCTTTCTGTGTACTAATACAGAAAGATCTTATACCACATCAAGTGAAAAAAACCAAGAACAGTATATATAAAAGTTACATTCTCTGTTTTAAAAGAGCCAACTGCTGCATTTGTTTGCATATATAAAACAACAATCTCTGAAGAAAATGTTAAAAATGAGTAACAGAACCAAGCGTGGTGGTGCATGCCTATAATCTCAGCACTCTAGAAGGCTGAGGCAGGAACATTGCAAGTTTAAATCCAGCCTGGACAACTTAGCAAAACCATGTCTCAATATATAAAAAAAATTATACTACTGAGGAGGTAATACCAAGGCCCTGGGTTCAATCCCAAGTACTTCAAAAGCAAAGCAAAACAAAAAACAAAATGTAACAGAAGTTGCTTAGGTGGGGGGTGGAGAACAGGGCAGGGGGACCGTGTTGGGAAGGCTTTTCATCTCTCAGGGGTAGGCAAATTACCCCACATTCCTGTTTTTGTAAATAAGATTTCATTGGAACATGGCCACAGCCATTCACTGTGTCTGGCCACAAGGTCTACGGACTTTTCTTCTCACAAAAGCAAAGTAATTGCCACAGAGGTTTTATAATTTGACCCCTTACAAAAAATGTTTGTCAATCCATTTTATAGATATTAATATTAATATAGATATTAATTTTTAAACCACAATTAATGTATTTTGTAAGACAACAAAAGGAAAAAGGAAGTGAATGAAAGGGAAACTGAGGACAAAACCAACTTGGAAGGAAGGGCTCCTTGAGGTGGCAGCTGGGTGGAGGGGATGGGTGTGACTTTGAGGTCTCACAGTTTTCTGTTGGGATTCTGGCTGTGTCACTACCCACCCGGATGTAACCTGGTGGGTCACTGGGGCGGGAGCTTTGGTTTCCTGTGCCATGGTGCAGGAACATCCACCATAATAAAAATAAGAGAGAAAAACAAATGGTTGAGGAGCACGCAGCACAGCCTGGTGAATGTAGGTGCTCAATGAATGCCTGGTCGCCATTATTATTTTGTTCCTTTTGGGCCACTGTAGGTACACCTGGAGACCTTACTGCCTCTGACATCATTACTTTGGGCAGTGTTTTCCAAGTTCCAAACCCTGGGGATACAGCCCAGGGACCACAGAGGATTTATCAGGGGCGCTGCCAATCATCTTGGAGTCTCATGATTTTCTATTTGTTAGTTCTGCCCTACAGCAGAAGAAAGGCAGCTGTGGAAGGGGACGACTCCTGGGAGTATGGGTGCCCACTGGATGAGAAGCACAGCTGGGCTCAGCAGGTGGTATGGCCTTGGCAGAGGGTGCTGCTTTTACTCCCAGGAGAGGGCTTCTTCAGGAAAACCTCTGCTCCGTGTGGCCTCAGTAAGCCGGGAGGGAAAGCTGGGCTCATCCACCTCTACCACAGGAGCCCTAAACCAAGTTCCTCTTTTTAACAAGACAGCACCATGTGGGAGACCTGGTGGCACAGACTACCAGGGGAGAGCAGGAGCTCCATAGGTCCTCATGCCCCAAGGTCTAGCTTCTCAGGGCTTGCTTTGGTTCTGGACGCTTCAGTTCTGGCCAGCCTCTGTGCAGCGCCAGGGTCTACTGATGGGGAAACATTGCACTGGGTCTCCTGTGCCCCTGGGGCATCTCTCCCTACCCTTCCCAGGCCTCTCCTGCTTGGACTATGCTCTCTTTCTGACTTCCTTGCAACAGCACACCCCACAACTTAGCCTTTACACCTCACTGACCCATACCTACTCTTAACTAATATGTAATGACATCGAGTTGAGACCCAGCTTTTTGTTTGGTCACTGCCAATAAATATGAACAATCATCTTCTTTCTCTGAGCCTTAGGTTTCTCAGTGAATGAGTTCCAAACTGGTCTCTGACGCACCCTGTAGCCAGGGGACAGCAAGTACCCAATAGCCCCCCATGGGGCCCCAGCCACAGGGGCTTCAAGCCAGCTCCACAGTTCTTTGCAGTCTTGTTCTTTTATTTTTCAAGATCACGTGAATGTTGCATTCCAGCCCAATCCACCTATGTTATAGAAACCTTTACATAAACTTAACTTGCCGACAAAGAATGAGCGAGACACTTACCATGGAACCCAGCAGGAGTTCCCTGCAGGCCGGGACACTGAGCTCTAGTTCAGGGAAAGGCTCTGTGCTGACCATGAAGCCCTTCGGCATCCGGAAGGGGATGCCATCCAGGGCACTCATCCTGTCTGAGGAGTGTGGAGATGGCTCAGAGGGGCTGGCAGGCTGCCTGGTGGTAGGGAGAGAGTGTAGAGTCCTGAGAACCAGTGGCCTTGCCACTGTTCTGTGTGGTCACCTAGCTGGGCCCCAGAGCACTGGAAAGGAAAAGATGAAATGAATTGAGATTAGATCCACAACACTGGCTCTAAAATATCACAAGAGTTGTCACCTCAACTCTCTGTTTAGAGAAGAAACGCCACCAAGTTAGACAAAGTCTTGCAAAGAAGAAATATAAGGGATGCTTTCTAATTCATTTTGACTTCATCGAAATCTTGATACCAAACTTGACAATAAAATGGGAAACCATTCTCTCATGAACACAGATGCAAAAATCTTAACAAAAATAATTATGCCAAGCTGAACTTATTCCTAGAATGACAGATTAGCTTAACATTCTAAAATTATTCAATAGGAGTAAAGATAAATATCAACAGAATAAAGATGAAAAGTGATATAATCATATATCTCTGTTGTTGTACCCAAGTTGTGAGATCCCCAAGAAGACCACCAAGGAGTCGAGTCCGATGTAATTACATGAGGAGTTTATTGCAGGCTCGAGCCCGGCAAACTCGAGCCTGGACCTCCAGTGGCACCGTCACAGCGGCTTCCAACTGAAGGCCCCAACTTACTTTCAAAGCATGATTATATAGGGTTTAGGAGGCTTTCTCTTTTTATTGGTACTATTTTTAACTTTCTATTTCAGGCAGGGGAGGGTACTAATTCAG
Source organism: Fukomys damarensis (assembly GCF_012274545.1). Taxonomy (NCBI): domain Eukaryota; kingdom Metazoa; phylum Chordata; class Mammalia; order Rodentia; family Bathyergidae; genus Fukomys; species Fukomys damarensis. The sequence continues at coordinate 16,989,398 of NW_022900937.1, forward strand.
AGAAAGTTTAGGGCATTCTTTCTTACAGAGAATTTGCGTAGATACTTTCAGGAATAGGAGGGTAGAAGCAGGAAATTACTAATATCTAAGGGAGGAACGGTTTAAGGTCAGTATGTTCCTTTTTCCAAAGAACATCCTATGTGATTAAACAATTAGGCAAACTCTTTATACCTAACAAAGCATATAATTTTCTTACTTAACCTGTTTCTAACTATCTTATTCAAGCAACTATCGGGGAGGAGACAGTTTTATCCTCGGGTCAAAGGAAGAGGAACAGAAACAGGGAGGAGACGGGTTTATACAGAATGGAGTTTCTGCAGTTCTCTGCCCAGGAGATTTGCTGGGCAAAAGTGCAAAGAGGGAGCCCACCTCGATCAGAAAACTTGGTTCCTTCATCTATTATAGCAGCAACTTACAGTCCACAGTGGGGCAGCTCTTAGCGGTACAGCGAGATCAGGCCAAGAAGAACTGAGAACGCCCCTGCAGGCTGGAGGCAAATGAACAGCTTTATTACACCGGCAGACTGATCGGGGATTTCTCCCAGAGCGATCAGCCCGGAGCTGGCAGCAAACAGGTTTACATGGGTTAAGGGAAGGTAGGTGGGAACACAGAAGCAAGGCATTTATCATAGTTCATTGGTTGAGGAAGTTACATTTTGTTTACATGATTTGAGAGAAAAGTACACTGGATACAGACACTGAGAGCAAAAGACAACGAAGGGACATGTGTTAGGTGTGGGAGGGGGTATGAGCTGGGGTGACTCTTTACCAGTTAGGTCAGCTAGGTGCAGGAAGAACCTTTTTTGCTCAGAAATCCTTTTCTGGCTCATTATAGAGGCAGAAAAAAATTAATAAAATTAATAGTCATTCATAATTTTAAGAAGCAACTAAGCCAGGCATGGTGGCACATGTATGTAATCCCAGGATTCTGGAGGCTGAGGCAGGAAGATCACAAGTTCAAATCCCACCAGGGCAACTTAGCGAGACTCTGTCTCAAAATAAATAATTATGGGCCTGGAATTTAGCTCAGCGGCACTGTGCCTGCCTTGCAAGCAAGCACAAAGTCCTGGGTTCAATCCTGCGTACCAAAAAAAAAAAAAAAAAAGAAAAAAAAAAAAAAAAAAAAAGGAAAGAAAAAGAAAAAAAATTATAAAGTGCTGAGAATATATAGCTCAGTGGTAGAACACCCTTGGGTTCAATCCCCAGTACCACAAAATAAACACACTCATAGCAACTTAAAGACAGAAAGTAGTTTCCTTAACTTAATGAAGAATATGTCAGCAAAGCCACGCTAGTACATCCCTAAAATCCCAGCTACTTAGAAGGCTGAAGCAGGAGGATTCTGAGTTTGAGGCCAGCCTAGGTAATTTAGTGAGAACTTGCCTCACAGTAAACAAAAATGAAAAGGAGTCAGGAGATAGCTCAGCACTCTCTGGGTTCAATCCCCAGTATCAAGAGGAAGAGAGAAATAAAAAGGGGGGGGAGAGAAAGAGAGAGGACGGAGGGGGAAGAGAAAAGAAAGAAAAAGAGACTCTCTGAAACATCAACAGTAAACAGGTCAGAGGTGAGATGCTGAAAGATATCTTTAAGATGGGAAATGACAGAGGGCACACACCGTCCCCGTCACTTTTCTTCAGCAGATGGACCAGCTTGTGCATAAAGGGAGGGAACATAAGGAAAGAGAAAACCACCATTATTTCTACATGACATAAGTAGATGAGAAAAATCCAAAAGAATCTATGACCAAAACTTAGAATCAGTAATCTAGCATGATAATTGGAAACAAATAGACAAAATAAATTATATCTGTATATATGAGCAAGAATCCATGTTAAATAGCCTCTTCTAGGAATTTTATTACAGCTGGGCGTGTAGTCCCAGCACTCAGGAGACTGAGATAGGAAGATTGCCACCAGTTTGGGCCCAGCCCGACCCTGTCTCAAAAACAAAGAAAGAACTTTATCGGTGATTAAAATTTTAAAAATATACTGTTTGTATTAACATCAATCATCAACAACTAAATCTTAGCACTAGATGTTTAAGACCTCTACACAGAAAACAAGTACAAAACATTAAATGGAGGAATATATCATGTTCAAAAGATGGTAAAACTCATCGCTTCTCGGCCTTTTGGCTAAGATCAAGTGCAAAAGATGGTAAAACTCAATATATAAAAATATAAATTTGGAGCCGGGTGTAGTGGCACATGCCTATAATCCCAGCACTTGGGAGGCTGAGGCAGGAGGATCGCTGTGAGTTCGACCAGTCTGGCCCACATAGTGAATTCCAGATCAGTCTACATAGTGAGACTCTGCCTCAAAAAAACAAAATCAGAGTGGGAGAAGATATTTACGACACATCTATAAACACAGGACTCATGTCCTATATATATAAAGAACACCTACTAACAATGAAAAAGGCAAGAAATTTTAATAGGTACTTCACAAAAGAAGCTACCCAAGTAGGCAATGAATAATTTGTTTAACCTCACTCTCAAGTATATGCAAAATAAGTGAGATACCACGACACACACCTCATCATAGATGGTTAATCCAAAAAAGACCAATGATGTCGTGTCGATGAGGATGTGAACATCTGTAACTCCCAAGCACTGAGCAACAGTGTCTACTAAAGCTGATGTACTAGAAAAACCCACTCACATATTACTTTTTAAGCTTTTAGTTAAAGTCAAATGTAGCATCTATCCTTAGTTTAGTAATACAAGTACCAGGGATTAAATACCAAGTCTGTTTCCTTGAAGAAGAAAAAAAAAAGGGGAAAAATCCTCATTTACACCAGATATAAGCTCACAACTGAGTGTAACATAAACCTAGACTCCTGAGCACAGCTAGGCACCCTATGAACAATCAGGGCTGACAGTGCAAGCTGCTGGCTCAACACTATCTGCCACCCCTGGCAGGGTAACGCAGAAGCCAGCTGCTCTGGGGTCATGGTGCGGTCAGCCTGTTCCCTGCAGGAGCACATCATGCAGAAGTAGCACGGACAGGTCAAACAAGGCCAGGGGCAAATCCGTTAATTCCTCACCCCTCCCACTCCTGTCTCTTCTCATCAACGTCTTCCCATCCAGGAGGCTCATCCACACCAGTCAGTGCCCTGCAGCCTCGGGGGACAGCATCAGGCAGCTTCTATGCAGCCAGCCACTTAGCTGCCCCACTGGCCACTTCTGACAGGGCGGCTGAGGCTCCCTGTCTCACAGGGACTCAGGGATGGTCAGTAAGTTGTGGCATCCTTGATTTACTGCTCACATGTTCAGCTGTCATTTGAATTTTCTTCTACTGAGACTCAGGTATGAACTGCCTGTTAGCCCCTCATCTTTGACCCAGCACCTGCATCCCAAGAGGTCTTCCTACTCAGCTCTATACCTGCCTCTGGTATAGGCAACTGGAGGGTTCTGGGGATTTCTCCTCCTCCTCTTCCTCCTTCTCTTCTGCTGTACTGGGGATTAAAACCAGGGCCTTTGCACTGCGCTAACATCCCCTACCCATTCTTTTTATTTTGAGACATGGTCTTGCTAAGTTGTTAAATTGCCCAGGCTGGGTTTGAACTTGCGATTCTCCTGCCTCAGCCTTCCAGAGTGCTGAGATTATAGGCAGGTACCACCATGCTGGTCTCAAGGAATACATCTGTAAAGAGAAATAAGGGCTGTAGTTTAAGATATGATGCAGTTAGAACATATTTTAAAATGAGGGCACCTCTCTAAGAACAAAATGAGAGACGTAGATCATTAGGTAAAGACATTAGGGTTCACTGCCAGTTTGCCCCAAGGAGTGCCTCTAAAGTGTTCCAGTCCTTATGGGGCTCGGGGACACTTTAGGACACAGATGGAACGGACCTAGATCCTGGAGAGGGTTGGGGAACAGCCTGTGAGCAGCAAAAGGGTCAGATGGAAAGCAAGACTCCACAAAAGGAGCAGCTGGAGCCAGGGAGCAGAGGCTGCTTGCAGATGGTTGTTCTAGGAAGCTGTCAGCACCAAGATGGAAATGGTCACCAGGACTGGCAGTGCACTCCTGTAATCTCAGCACTCTGGGAGGCTGAGGCTGGAGGATCACAAGTTCAAGCCCAGCCTGAGCAATTTAGCGACTTAGCAAGACATTGTCTCTGAATAAATGGTAAAATTAAAAAAGAGTTGTGGGGCTGGGGATGTAGCTCACTGGCTCCACCGCCTGCCTCGCAAGCACAAGGACCTGAGTTCAATCCCTGGTACCAAAAAAAAAAAAAACAAAACAAAACAAAAAAGAGTTGTGTATGTAGCTCAATGGGAAGCCTCTGGGTTCAATCCTTAATGAAAAAAAAAAGAAAAGAAAAAGGCAGACAGACATTGTTCAGCCCTGGGGACAGTGTTCAGACTCTGTTCAGGTGGGAGGCAGAGGAAGCCCTGGAGACCGGAGCGGGTGAAGTGAGGACATCAGGAGAACCAGGCTGTTTTCAAACCGCAGCCCAGGGGCCTATGTTCCATGGCCTGTCTCTGAGGAGTGAGTGGAGGTCGTGGCAATTGGTCTAGTGGGGCCCGGGTGATGAAGGGAGCCTTGTTTGTAAAGCTCTGCACTGTACTCTTTATGAGACTTCATCCCTGTCCACAGCTTCCACTAGCTATCAGTGATTCACAGATCTCCCATCTCTTCTGAGACTGAACTCATAAACACAACAGCCTCAAGGCATCTCCCTCTCCCATCCTGCTCCTCCCCAGAGCTCCTGGTTGTAAGGTATAGCAGCAGCACAATCCCAGCCCAGGGATACCCCTGACACCTTCCCCTCCTTCCCCGCCACTCCCCTGAGGTCCTCTGTACTGGAAATAAGTACTTCATAGGCGGCCAGATGTGGCAAGTCAGGAATTATGGCATGGATACCCATAAAGCTAAACAGCTCATTATGTAGGAATAACATGTTGCCTCTGAACTTTAAGACGTGGAAATATCTCATTTAATCTCATTTATTTTTATCTATTGCATTTTATACTTAAATGGAATAAGATGTACTTTGCACTTACCTTGCAATTTCCAGATCTTCTTTGTGGACAAAACATTCAGAAGTGGACGGCTACAACAGATGGGATAACCCCACCTAAGCCTCTTGTTACAGAAATCACAAGCACACAGAAACGTGAATGGTGTGAGCTGATTAATTTGGCTTGTGGCAGCAAGTTCTTCAACATCATAAACTTAACCAGCTGGGAGAAAAATACTCAGTATTTAACACATCACTAATCTCTCATTGATTTATATTCTTCCATTTTATCTAATTTCTTTTTTAAAATGTTTGTTGTTTTTTGTTTTGTACCAGAGATCAAACTTGGGACTTTGTGCTTGCAAGGCAGGTGGCGGAACCACTGAGCTAACTTCCCAGCTCCTAAAAAATGAATGTTTTTGTTAATTTTTCACAACTGCAAGCCTCCTTCCCTGGGAAATGAGTATTCTTGCACATAGAATGCAGTAAGTCAGCAAATAATTGGGTACATTTCCAGTTAGTCTGAATTTTATTCTCTCTATTCATGTTCAATAAACGGAGAAACTTAGGTAACAGTTTTAATTTTTATTTGGTACTGGAGTTCGAATTCAGGACCTTGTGCTTGCAAGGCAGGCACAGTGCCACAGAGCTAAATCCCTGGTCCGAGTAACAGTTTTATAAAAAGGACATGATTTAGAAATGGGGTGAAGAATAAGAAATGACCACCAAGAAGCAACAGTAAGAATGAACACCCCTAACATGCAGGTTGTGGTCTGTAAATAGCTCTTTCTCTGAAGAGGAACAGGGCTCAGGGCAGGTAAAAAATGCCTGATTCCAGGTCTGGGGCAGATGTATTTAGAACAGAATTCTGGGAGTGCCTGGGAACTTAGGAGCTGAGCTGAAGAGACTCCTACTGGCCAAAAATGGGCAACTGGGAAAAATAAAAGGGGCTGAAAGAAAAATGCTTAGATGCAAAATTTATAATGATATTGAAAAACAAAACCCAATGGGATAACAGTGCATCAGAGTGGGCAGGAAACTAGATTATCAGAGAAGATATGTAACAACCAACAATGCTCGGGTTCTCTTTGAGCAGAATGTAAAATGCATTAAAAGGAAATCTGAACACATGTAGTAATTTTGGTATTAAAGAGTCATTTTTCATTTCTTCACAGGCTGTAATGGTATTGTGACTAAATTACAAAAACAGTTTAAGGTTGTATACTGAAATATTCCTGGGTGAAGTAACCGATAACTGAAATTTCCTCCAAAATAATCCAGGGTAAGCTGTGGCAATATAGATGAAAGATGATTGGCAATGAGTTGATAATTATTTGAAGCTGGATGATAGGTATATGGAAAAAATTGTTATACTATTTTTTTAAGACAGAATCTCTATGAAGCCCAGGCTAGCCTTGAACTTGCTATTAGCCCAGGCATGGCTCAAACTTGCAATCCTCCTGCCTCAGCTTCCCAGAATGTTGGAATTACAGGCATGTGCTATAAGGGCTGGCTATACCACTGCTACTTTTGGATACAGCTGAGATATAAGCTTAAAAAAAAAAGACCATGGAACAAGATATTTATACCACCACCACTCATAGTTTTGAAAGTAAAATTCATTTAATATTCTACTTTCTTTTAAACTGTAAAAGAACAGGAGCCACTGCCACTGCATCACACAGGCAATAAACCAAGAAAAAGTTACAAAAACCAAATATAAATAATGTTTTCTTTAGAAAAACTTCTGGAAAGTAAAATGAGAGGAAAGGACTAGGTGTCCACCTGTGGCTAAATGTCACCTTCTGCTTGGTCTCTGCTGCCTGAGTTTTCCTGAGACTCTGCCTCCATCACTGCGATGTCTTAGTGGCAAGAGTGCCTGAACACCAAAGGCACACTGTACAAGTCATCTCTTACTCAGCTCTTCCTGCATCTCATCAGAGCAAATAGTGGGGCACACAGGCACACAGGACTGTGGGGCTCAGAGGCTAATCATGCTCAACTTTACGGTTTATGAGCTGAGACACACTCTGGAACCCTCATTCCCTATGCTAACCCTGTGATGCATAACGTAAAGACTGAACAAAGCAAATCAAACCAAAAGGGACAGAGGCACTAGGATCTTGCACCGAACGGCTTCCAGTGACAAGACGATGGTATCTATTCCCTGCTTACCCACAGTCAGATTCTGCAGACAAAGTTTGGTGTTTAAGAGTCATTGTCCTGTACCAAAAGCCTGTTTAATAAATTTGGATTTAGAGTGAAAAATGTTTCAGCAATGAGAAAATGAAATGTGTCAAATGTTTTGAAAGGCAACAAATTGGGGCAAACTCTCTAAAAAATAAAAAAGGTATTTATTTTGTTTTTTTGAAATTAAATAACAAAATAATCAGTAAAAGCCAAAACAAAAACAAAAACAAAAAACACCCAAAAAGCTGACAATGACTAATTAAGCACAACAGCATTTATTAGTGAATATTAAAAATAAATTTTATCATTTTTATTTGCTTTTCCCTAACTTTGACTACATGGATGTTTTTGTAACCTTGAGTTCCTTAGAAAATTCCTGGCTGTTCCAGCTCCTACCATGAGTGAGTAAGGTCAAGGAAGGTCCCACTCCCAAAGGGAAATAAACTCCTGTCCTTGGAGATCCTGAACAACTAGACCCCTAGGAACTTCCAAAACAGGTACCTGCATTAGGATGGGGAAATGAGGAAAACACAACTACTGTCCACTGAAACATGATGCAGTCTGGGTTCGGGTACTCTTAAGGTTTTCTAAGTTCTCCGTAAGACTAGGAAATCATCTCTTGGCAGCCTGGACTGCAGCCACTGCAATATTCCTAACTAGCAGCCTTGCAAGCTGCAACAAAATTGGAATTAACAAAAGTGAAGGTCAAATTTTCAGCCTTTACTCCTGGGAGTCAAGAGGGCTCTCTGGGTAGGAAGGTACGGAGGTTTCACACCAAGCTAGCCCTTACATTCAATATTGGGGGAAAGGGCTGCTGAGCCTACCTAGTGCACCTGCGCACTGAGAATCTGAGTGTATGGAGAGTACTTACCCATCAACATACAAGGAAGCTAGAGTAAATCAGCAAGTCACTCAGGACCAAGCCCCTCAGAACAGAGGCAAATGTGGTGAACCAAATCCACCGCCTATGGTAAACATTTCAGTTCACCTCGGTCCTTTCCTGAAGAACCACATTTATCTCCTGGTTCAAGAGGCACCTCTGGCCAGGACAGAGCACAGAAGGAAGTGTAACTTCAGGCTACAGCCATGCCACATGGAGTTTAGAAGTCGTGGTATAGTGTAGAGCACAGAAGGCAGCTTCACTAATCCTTGGAGCTGGAGCGCGTGCTGGCGGGACCACACATCTGGAGCTTCCCTTCTATTGCAGCTTAACGGTGGACGCCCAGATGTCGTTGCTGGGGAGCGGGGGAAGGACCCATCCTTGGGGAACAGAGCTGCCTTTGGGATGATCAGCTGGCACAAGAAACTGATCCCAATCATGCCTTAATAAGAACATTATAGAGTAACAGTTTATTTCTGCTTTTTTCCAAGCAAGATGCTCAGCAACTAAATATTCTATTATTCCTAGAAGTTAGCTTTCAAATGATTGATATGCTAACTTTTATAAAACTTGATTTTTAGGAATTATGCAAAAGCTCACATTTCAGGAAAATACTCTGAAGGACTTAAAAAATCTTATAGATAACCAAATAATTAACATAGTTTATTCTCATTATTTTCAGGTTTTGTAACTGCAAATCTGTCTACACACTAAAATGTAATTGTAGCCCCTAAATCATCACTTGTGGGGATTTCATGGATACTTTAAGATACAAAGAATGGCAAAAAACCTGAGTCACCAAATGCGCATTCTGAGCTGAGGTCAAACAAGGTGACACTCACTGCGGCTTCTTGTCAACCCTCTCTTTTTGTGGTGTACTTAGTGTCATGTTTTGCACATTTCTGTGGTTTCACCAATGATTTTGCTGTTTAAAATGGCTGCTAAGGGTCACCGTATTAAGTGTCCTAGGGCTGTGATGTGCCTTGTGGAGAAAGTATGTGCGTCAGATAAGCTTCATTCAGGCACAGGTCACAGGGCTGTTAGCCATGAAATCAATGTAAATAAAGTGCTTTGAAACAGAAAAATACACATGAAACAAGGTACTGCTACTGCTCAGCTGATAAAAACATTGTGAACAGAGGTTCTCAGAAATGTGCCTAAGCCTGTGTTCCCAATAGAAGCAACAGTTCAGTATCTGGTAATAGAGCTTTTGCAGTGATTTGACACAGTCAGTTCTCCAGTGTGAATAATGAGAACTGACTGTATTGACGTTTCAAAGCAAAAACTTGCATATTGGCCAAAAATCAACTCTTTCCAGGAAATACACTAGGTATGCTAAACAGCATTCTTTTATGAGAATCATAAATTGTTAGCCCTTTGGGAAGGGACCTCAGAGATCACTTTATTTGGTGATTTTTCAAATCATACTTTGAAAACACCCCTAGACCCTAAGATGTTTGGGGAAGTCTATAAAACAACAAAGTGCTTCTGAGTAACAATGCTCTTAATCTACCTTGGGGAACCCACTCATTACATGTGTTTTACCGGCCAATTTCTCAAGAGACTGCAAGTGGAAAGAGCACTGCTGCCAGAGCCTGAAGGCTACATTCAGCCTGCCATCTCCATTTCATAGCTGAAGAGCTGAAGACTGGCTCAACGGTAACTGATGACTCAGATAAGGCCCTTCTTCCCTGCTCTCTGGGCTGTGACCTATAGGAGTCTGGGTAGTAACAGTTTCCACTGGCACATACTTGGGAGGGTTTCTCTTCTCAGGTGTGTTTAGCACCAGAAGAGAATTAGAAAAATAAAACCAATGCTTTCAAGTCAACATGAAGGCTACAAAAAAGGGCAAGCCACAGCCTGAGTTTCAGGGTCTTCGCCTGTTAAGACGCAGACAGCTTCTTTTGAAGCACAAGGAGGACTAAGCAAGAATACCTGGCATCCTTGAGACTTGCCAACATCATGAACCCACAGGGAACTTTTAAAAAAGATACAGTAACCAATCTCAACAAGTAAGCATCTCTCATCAAGTGCTCCTTGCTACCCTAGAGAAAGGCGACAAGAAGAGCCTGGCCCTCTGACCTTATCTGGATGAGTGCTGGAACAGAGTGCTCGGCCTGGAGGTAATACTGTCGGAAAGGCTGCAGGAGGTGAGCAAGGGGGAACTCATCTGAAAGAGAAAAGGCACAGTATGATGCGATGTCATCATGATTGTCATGGGCAGCGTATTTCTCAAAGCGAAGTGGCTGGGCCCATGATTATGACAGTTAGGATTAAATATGGAACCCAGGGCGTTTCCATATTAGGCAAGCACTCTACTGCTAAGCTACATCCCCTGCCCTAAGTGTATTTCGTATGAATCCACGTCTTCCATGATAGTCTACAACAGTGATGGTGAAACTTTGAGCTTTCAATGATAACAAACAGCCAACTGCAACACATAAGACATAGATTCACCACTAATGTTCAGAATCTCCAATCAGAAGATGTCATTTGTTGCCTCTACCTCTTGATTAAGATGTGATGTACAGCTGCCAATATTTTCCTTTACTCCACTAAGTACACAGGAATTTACCTGGATCTCCAAATAACTTGGATTCAATTTCACGTTTCTGAAGTAAAAATTTCTCTTTTTCTTTTCTCTGTTTCTTTTCCAATTCTCTTTTCCTCTCTTCTTCTTGTTCTCCTTCCAGCATCACTCTGAGGGCTCTCTCTTCCGCTTCATACAGTTCAGAGCGTTTTTTAATGAGCTTCCTGAGACGCTGAAGATGGTGCTCGAAAGTCTCATCTGCTGAGGCTGGAGGACAGACCCCTGGGCAAAAAGAACCAGTGGCATTTCAGATACAACTTTTTTCTTACCCCACAATCTGTATTCTAATAAGCAGCCTCAATGTCCTACCTTTAGCAGGAAAATGCTTAGAATTTGTAAATTCTACACACTTTCAAGGCTCAATTTGATCTTTCTCAATCTCCAGTTACACTGAACCTACTCTGAAGGCCTTCTCTTGTCTCTCTCTGGATCACACCACCAAGCCTTTGAGTCCAACTGTCTATCTGGACCGAGCGCTTACTAAAGGAAGGCACTTGTCTTAACTTATTCATGTTCATGAATTCTCTCATCATCAACTCCAAGTCTATCAGACAGCTGTCCCTCTGATGGGGTGCATTCTGGGAGTGCAGACCTCCTGAAGGACAAAATTCACATTACCCAGAGAACTGACCTCATGGTCTGCTGGACAGAATGGGGTGACCAGCTAATAATGCAGCCAACACAGTTAAAGCCACAGGTGGGAACAAGGAATTACTGCCTTTTTTCTTTTTTTGGTGTAATGACATAATTTGTAGTTGATGAGAAGTACTTTAAGTGTCCTATTTTTGTGCATGTATAAAATTTTAAAAAGTTTCATATTTTTTTTTAAATTAATTTTTTAAAAACAGGAACTCCAAAGTGAGTTTTTATTTTTATTTTAACAGGGCCTGGGCTACAGCACACAGGTTCAATATATAGGAGGGAGCCTTCTCAATCAAGAAAAATTTTAAGGCAAAAAAAACTTGACTGGACTGCAATTGTGTTCACTACCATAAAGGCTCTGCAACAGAACAGCTGCTAAAGCTGCCTGGTGAAGCAATGCTGAGTGGTGGGTGTGTGTCATCTTGTACACATGAAGAGTTTATAAAGAAAAATTGATTTATTTGCCAAAGCATTTTAATACCAGATACAAGGAATCAAAAGAATCCCATTGCCCTGCTATAATCAACCTTTACTTCTTCATGTCTCTTTTAAGTCTTTATTCCTGCCAGCGTTCCCTCCTTTCTTATTGTTGTCATTGTTTTCCTCCTTCCTTGTTTTTTGAGAAAGGATCTCACTGTGTAGTTCAGGCTGGCTTTGAACTCAAAGTGCTCTTCCTACCTCAGCCTCCCAAGTGCTGGGATTACAGGCGTGAGTCACCATGCCCAGCTTTGTGCCTACATTTAGCAAATTCCTAGAGTTTAACACAGTATATGTGTAATTTCTACACGTGCATGTTTAATCTCCAGTCTTCATAGCTAACGTCTCTATTCAATTTCAACAAATCATTGTATTATAGTGTAATTAACAAGCTTCCTACTCCTGGACCCTTCTGCCTCTCCAACACCCTGTTATGATATAATGCTACAGTGGGATATTTTCAGGTATGTTACTTTTTCCTTCCTATGCATCATTTCTAGAAAATAAATGCTCAAGAATGTACATGTTTATGGTTATTTGCAAGACTACCAAAATGCAGTAATAAACTGCTTTCTACATAAGCCACACGTTTACTCAGTAACTTAACACCTGACACAAAGATAAATATTTCTTTGCTGAATGAATAGTTTTAACAGTACTTTAGCAGTTTATGTAGCCATCTATGAAGTACAATCCTGCCAACTTTGAACACTAAAATTTTAATGCTGGCTGGTGAGTGGCCTACAAATAATTGTTCCTTAAATTTAGTAGTTCTGTCTCTTGTGAGCTTTAATTTTGAAGTGTGATTTTGTTTTCTCTCCCTCAACTACTAGCTAGCTATGTAGTTGTGGCTTCTGTTCTCCAATTCCCCATTCAAGGCTAACATTTTCCCAGATCATTTTTTTTACCTCTTTGCTTGAACAGATTTACATTCACTCATTTTCAATTATGAAAATTCTACAAATCAAAATCACCTACTAAGTTGCCAGGCTAGTATTTTCCAAGTTCAAATGGAAACTGCCGCTGTTTTGTAATAATTTTTATGGTTTTGTTTCATTTCCTTTATTGTTTTCTGTAAAGGGCCAGATAGGAAATACTGTAAGTTTTACAAGTCATATAGTCTGCTGTTATTAAAACCTGCTGGTTTGGTTAAAAACTGCAGCCTCTCCATTAGCCCATGAGAGCCTTCAGGCCCTCAAGAAGCGGTGGCCTGCTTCACCCTTGGCCTGCTGTCTGGGTCCCACTCACACTTCTCCTCAAGCCCTCCCCGGTGACACCCTGGTTACCTTGACACAGCCCTCATCCTGCTTTCCCCATGGACAGGTGTCACCTCAGTTTCCTCCACATCTCCCACACACTTCCTCTCTCCCTCAGCCCTCAGGCCTGGTCCAGTACGGACTGTAATGATCAGAAAAAGCTTTCCACCTCTGCAGGCCACGCCTGGTTATTCTCTTCTCTGACTACCACTTTCCACCCGCTCAAGAGATCCCTCCTCCCCAGAGACTTATCAGCTTTATCAAAACCTCCAGACCTAAGATATCTGTGTTTCCATCCTTCTTACTTTTCTCTCCAAAACTTGTGGCCGCTCCATAAAACAAAACTTCAGTAGCTCCACACTCTATGCTTCCCTGCAGCACAAACTCCTGGAAGCAGTCTTTGTCAGCTGCTCCGAAGCCCCTCCCACCAAGCATCTTCCATGGGTCTCTGGTGGGCTCTTGCCCATGCCTCATGCCCCTTATTTCAAACAGTCACCAAACACCACTGCTCTCCTAAAACCAATCCAACCTACTTCTCCCAAACACACTGGTGAGCAGGAAGCCCCTCAAACTCTGTCCCTGACTGCACCCACCTGCCTTCCTCCCCATCCTTGCCTCTATTTTCACACCTGAGGAAGGTGAATACTTCTCTACTTGTAGTAAGTCCTCCACCTTGGACCTGAATCTCCATACCTTGCAGGACAGCCGGAGCCACCATTATCTGGCCACTTCTGTCTTTGACCCTTCCCCTCCTACTCCCTCCTTCACTTAGTGTTTAAACACGCTCGGGTTCTCCCTGAACCCTAAGTCACACAATACCCCATCATCACCACCAACACCACACACCCAGCCCAATGCTGATCTTGTTCTCACTCCTTTTCCCCGAAAGCCATCTTTTAATAAACTGAATTTACTGCTTGCCTTACCTCCCTTTACTCTCTAACCTCTTCTGATCCAGCTTCATCTCCCCTCCCCCACTGTCATGGCCCTGGCATGTCACTAATGACTGGTTGGGTACTAATTCCCGTAGGTGTTTCTTGGCCTTTGTATTACTTGGTAGTAAAAAGAACAATAACTTGCAGCACTTCAGTAACATCTACTGTGTTTCAGTAACACACTGTAACTGATTTAGTCCTCTTAAGACTCATAGGTAGGTGCTATAATTATTCCCCTTTTGCAGAGGAAGAAACCAAGACACAGAAGTTAAATGATCTACCCAAGATTAAAGACTCCCTCTAAGCACTTGCCACTTTCAGGAGGAGGTAAGAAGCCCACTTCTTTAAGGAGGCCACCTTTTCCTCCTGTCCCTGACCGCTCTTGGTCTGTTTTGCAGTCTCCTCTTTACCTAACTTGATTCTGACATTCTCTAGGACTTCATCTTTCTGGTCATCTCCTGCCATACAATCTCCCTTAGGTCATTCTGACTTAGGGCTACGTGCTGATCCAGTATGCACCACGGTCTCCACAAACCCAACATGCCCCAAACTGAACCAACCCGTCTCAGGCCTGTTTCTACTGTTTTCCCTCTCGACTGGAATGGTCTCATCACTCACTCAGCATCATTTATTTCGTAACTGCGCTCCCACATGCTGTGTTCACACAGTCACTATCTCAAGTTCATTTCCTGTGCTCCAACTCACTTAGTTCACACAATCATACTCTCCCTGACAGATGCTGCAACACACTTCCCAGTCTCTCCCCTCTTCTCCTCACTGCTCAGATACTCCAACCTTTCCCTGCTCTGTCAGCACTGGTCTTTGTCATCATTTCACTCTCTGCTTAGCATCTTCCAGTATTTCCCCCCAACTTTAAGGGCGAGTGAGAACTCTGGCCTGGCCCATGAAACAATTTGGAACGGAGTCCTGCTTACATCTCCCAGCTTATTTAGAGGTACACACAACTTTAAGAGAGAAGTCAGAGAGCTATTCGTTTTTAACTATACAACTAGCTGCTAGTTAACTCCCCAGAGGCTGCTTACTTTTAATGATCAGAAATTTCTTCTTTTCAGACTGAAGTGAGGAAGATATCTACACTGGGAATGCATGCTGGTAAATTCACCTGGCAATTTACCAAGCACTCACCCTATGGAGGCTATGGGGTTGGGAGTATTAGAGTAGCCCTCAGGCTGGGGATCTAGTTCAGTAGTTCAGAGCACTCGCCTAGCATGCCTCAGACTCTGGGTTCAATCCCCATCATTGCAAAAAAAAAAGTACGCCTCATGGTTTGTTTCTTAGTAAGAAAGAGAGAAGATGCTGACTCTCCTTTGATTTACAAGTGCTCTAAAAGAACAACAGTGGAATCATCTGATTCTGACCTCTGAATGTGAACTGGCCACTACTGCAGCATGCTGAAGCCAAAAAGCCAGTAAATGAGCCTGCCTCATGAAAATGGTCATCCAGCAATTTTAAGGGTCTAAAAGAATTTTTTTCATTTATATTTTAAACCACACAAGGGAGATCATTTGGTATAGTAGCACTTGCTCTCAAATCTCTGCTGAACGTCAAAGGCCTACCAGCTACTACATAAGGCAGGATGTGGGAACACATGAGGTACCATTGCAAAGGAGTGGCAGGTCCCTTCAGCCCGAGCAGGAAGGATGGAAGTGACTCCATTTGTATTTGCTTTTGATGGATAATGAGATCTTAATGTAGCAAAGTGAGACTGAAGGCCCTCAAATGAAAGCATGGCAAGAAGAAAGACTGAGATAGGTAAATGGAAAGCATGACTAGGCAACTTTTGGAAAGCCAACATGGCTGGAATAAACCAGCTTGGCTATGGTATCTGCACTCCCTCAATGGCAAGAAGAGACCACTGAGGTCTTTTGAGTCTAAAAATGACAGGCAGCCCAGCATGGTGGTGCAGCCTGTAATCCTATCAGTCTGGGAGGCTGAGGCAGGAGGATCACAGGATTGAGCCCTGCCTGGGTAATTTCATGACTTGGCAACACCTTATCTCAAAATGAAAAATGAGCTGAGGATGTAGCTTGGTAAAAAAGCCCAGAGTTCCCCAGCACTGCAAAATGAATGAATGAATGATACATGCAGGTACTCTCTACCCTGTCCAATCATTCATATTTCTTCAGATAGCAATGGTTCAGGTTTGATTTAAATGCATCAGAAAGAACATGACAAGTTTTCAACCAACTTCTAGTGCAGCAAGGACAGTAAATCTTTCAGTTTGACACATGGCAAAGATGCTGAGCCACAGCCAGTCCATTTAGAAAACTGTGGCCAAGAATGCTTGGACCAGACACTGCAGTGGGCTCCCAAACCTGCTCCTGTCCCCTCCCTCCCTTTCTTCCTTTAGCTAGCTGTCTGTCTGTATCTATTTATCATGATACTGGGGATTGAACCCAGGGCCTTCGCACTGAGCGACATCTCCAGCCCTTTTAAGTTGTTAAGTTGCCCAGGCTGCATGCAAACTTGTGATCCTGCCTTGACATTGAAGAGTGTTGGCATTACAGGTATGTTCTACCACACCTGGCTACCTGGGGCTAAACATCGGAAGTTTTCTGCTTTAGAAGTTCTAAGTTACTTCTGAGAAGTTCAGTTACTTAAGATTGGAGATAAGGAGGGCATAGTACTGCACACCTGTAACCCCAGCACTCAGGAAGGTGAGGCAGGAAGACTGCTGCAAATTCAAAGCCAGCCTGTGCTACATGGTGAACTTCAGGCCAGCCTGAATTACACAGTGAGACCCTATCTCAAAAAAATGATGTATTAAATACTTTTCTCTCAAAAATATTTGAGAGCTGGAGATTTAGCTCAGTGATTCCACCACCTGCCTTGCACTTGCAAGGTACCAAGTTTGATCCCTGGCACCAAAAAAAAAAAAAAAAAAAAAAAAATTGGAGTTGGGAGGCATCAGGATAAAGAATGGGAAGGAAAAGGAAGAAAATGTAAGTAGAAATGCAAAGTCTCAGTTACCTTTCCTTGCTGCAGCCTCTTTTCTCAGCTTCCTCAATTTCTCCAAGGCTCGAAGAATATCTACCATTCTTTTGGTGTCTGCTTGTTTTTTCCTCACTTCAGATAAGACACCATCAGCAGCAGCTTTGAGTTCCTGTTCCTGGAGGAGAAACAGTCCATGAGACCTTGTGATCAGCATGGGAGTTTTGACCTGTTCCGTTTCCTGTTCAGCCCTCCTTAGGCAACCTGGTGGTACCCCACTCCCAGGTCACCATATTGATGCTGAACTTAGTGTGGACACCTGACTGGCATAGCTCACTGCAGCCCAGACCTCTTGGACTAAAATGATCCTCCCACCTCAGGCTTCTGAGTAGGTGGGACTACAGGTGCGCACCACTATGCCCAAGACCTTGTATTAGAAACAACCCTATAGCAGAGCACGTGGCTGCCCAACAGTGAGATTTCAGAGGATCATACTGACCCAAGGTTGAGACTAATCAATCTATATCCCAAGTTTCCTAGGCCTGGCACAACACCCACCCCTCTATAAGGGCACCGCCAAGGGCTTATTCCTTATACTGACTGTGCACTCTTCTGAAAGGAAAAGCTCTCCTCTCTGAAGCTTCCTTGCAGGATTTTGCTTCTCTTGGGGTTTCTCACAGCATGATCTAGGGAGCATCTATGTCCATCTTACCTTGTTAAACTGGGGCTTTGTTGTTAAAAATGCAGGCTTATCAACATGAAGATTCAGGCTCCGGGAGAGGAGGAGAAATGGAACTCTATGTGAAAACCTATGCAGCCTGTGCTATATTGCTCCAAAGTCCCCAGAACTGACTGGCCTTGAATTTACTATGTAGCCCAGGCTGGCCTCAATCCCACAGTGATCCTCCTGAGTGCTGACATTACAGGCACGTGCCACCATACCTGGCCTGAATTCCCAGAATCTCTTGCACATGGTTAGCTTCCAAACATTTGAGGACTACAAACCTACTCTTCTTGAGTTGGCTCAAATGTACAGTAAATCACCCCATTCTTCACGGGATTCTATCCCCAATATCCTTATCCTCTTACCTGAAGTTCTCTCTGCTTATACTTCCATCATTAGCACCAACAGCCTGCTGTTTCACTCTTCAGCTTGGATTAGGGCTGCACCTGTTGCTTTCACCTGGCTTTAACACTTCTTTCAAAGCTCTACTCAGATGTGTATCATCAGGGAAGCTTTCTTCCAGGGGATTCCACGTCCCTTCCCTAGGGTCCTCAGAGCATCTACAGTTGAAATCCTAACATAAACCATGCTATACTACCATAACCCTCTTGGGCTCTAAGCCTCCAAAGACACATGAGCTGTGTACTCTATCCTTGCAAGGCACTGGGCCTGGCACCTAACAGTCCCTCATTAAATGTCTGCTGAACTGACTCAAATTCCCCCGTGTCAGAGTCCTCTGGTGAGGCATTCCCCTTTAAAGCAATATTCCTGAGGATACAATGATGAAGCCTGCCAACAATACAATTCACAGTAAAGTTTATCAGACTCTAGGGCAGTAGCAAATGTGACTGGGGAGAATACAGGGAGGAGGGAAGGTAATCCCAGCAGCACTCAAAAGTCATGAGAATCCTTTAAACAAGTGTTTCACCCATTTGCAGTTTCACCTTGACCCTATCTTGAGATAGTCTTTGGAATCAGATAACTTGGGCTTAAATTTGAAAACAAACAGCTACAAACTGGTTGTGTGATTTTTGGCAAATTAATCTCTAAGACTCAATTTCTAATCTGTAAAACTGGGGTAATCCCTCTTATTTCTCAGGGTTGTTATAAAAAGATCTCTGTATACAACGATCTTCAGTAACATCTTAGGGAGTATCATATAAATTATTAAAAAAGACCACTGCTGAATCTGGAAATATATGCTGTAAAATCAGTTACAAATCGTGGGGACATCACTATTCATTACTATACCCATGAGCCAGTCTGGGTGTGTATCAGAGACCGATTTCCTCTGACTGCCTAGAAACGGGGATGGAGAGAGCTGAAGAAAAATGACAATAGAGACTTGCATAATTTCAAAATACATGGGGGTCCAGGAGGGAGGTCAGTGCCTCAGAGTGGGCAAAGACAGACTTTCCGAAGTCACCACTATTTATTGGGTGCACAAAATAACTAGGGTATCAGATGACTTGGGGGGCAGCGGTGATCTTATATCTGATCCTGTGACAGTGCAAAACTCATGCTGATGAGGGTGGAAAGGAGAGCATTCCCACCTCAGTATGGCATGAGCTGAGCTCATAAGGAACTGTCCGTCCCCAGGTGAAACCATTCTCTTTCGTATTGCTACTGGCTTTTCAAGGAACCAGGATTTCTTCAGCTGATGTTATCTTGCTGTGGAACGATCACAGCTTCACAGACCTTTGAGGCCTCAGCTGCAACCTGAGGCAAAATAGAGTTATGTTTCTGCCATAGCCGGCTCTAGGGCAAGGCAACACTGGGCCTTAGACAGCTAGTCATACTTTAATTATGAAATGATCCCCCCCCCAAATTTATGCTCCTGACAGGTGTGTATGTTACTAGAGGTACGGCGCCAGGTTCAATTTTGTGTTCTTGAAATCATCTAGGGCTGGGGGTGCCACTCCACACACCAATACTCCCAGCTAATCGGTAGGCTGAGGCAGAAGGATCAGAAGTTCAAGGCCAGCCTGAGCAACTCTGCAAGAAACTGTCTCCAAATAATGGCTGGGGATGTACCTTAGTAAAGGGCTCCTGGGCTCAATTTCCAGCACCAGGGAAATAAGAACCATCTAGAGCAGTGAAAGACACAGGAATCATACACCTGTCAGTTCAGAGTATTAATGGGTACATACAACTTCACAGCAGGATGCAAGCGACCTGTCCTCCCAGCGATGCAACTGTGTAATGGTATAACGTTTGTAGGACTGGACAGTGCACGTGGAGCTTTTGTCTTGTGTTATACATCACACATGGGCAATTAATATATAGGTTCGACGTGGAAAGCCAGCTATTCCTGATTTTACGAATAAGCAAAAAGACTAAGCGTGGGTTCCAAACCACCAACATCCGCTACCGCGTCGCGCGGCTGCCACTCTCACCCGTTTCTTCTCCTCCACTTCCTGCACGCACTTGACCCTCCAGCGGTCAATCTCCTGCTCGCGTTCTGCTGCCCGGGCTGCTTCTGCTTCTCGCTCGGCCTCGCGTTCTCGGGTCCTCTCGCGAAGCCGCAGCCGACGACGCCGGACCCTCTCCAGCCTCCGGCGCGCCTCGCCTACATAGGCGGCCTGGGATAGAGGTTGCAGCCGCTCGGCCAGTTCGGTACGCAGCGGCGCG
>NW_022900937.1:17010150-17020741 GCF_012274545.1 Fukomys damarensis
AGGGGCGGAGGGAAAGCCTGGGAGGGCAGCGGCGGTGGCGGACAGCCGAAGGGAGCAGGAGGCGGTGGCTGCGGGGGTAGCGGGCCCGGACGACCCGGAGCGAAGAAGGGCGGCAGGGACATGGTCTAGAAAAATACGCTGTGAGAAGTGACAGGAATTTTGAGCGGTTCACCTGGGATGTCTTCCGGGAGGAAGTGATGTGTTACGACGCGCGACGCCTTACGACACGCCCTACCGGAAGCGCAATGTAGGGCGGGCGTCCTTTCAAACATTGCGCCTTATTTATTTATTTATTTATTTATTTATGGTGCCGAGGACGGAACTCGGTTTCTTGCGCGGCAGGCGGTGGAATCACTGAGCTAAAGCCCCGGACCTACTGCTCTTTTAATTATACCTGAAATGTACCAATAAACTTTTCACACACTTAATACACCACTGTTGTGCTACTTTTGATCTTAGTGAAAGGACGTTTTTTCATCAAGAGACAAACTATATCCTCAAAGGAGCAGATAACCTGGGTGCTTGTTCAAGACATTCATATTTTTATGTAATTACTTCAATATTTTGTATGTTCCAATATTTTCTTTCCTTTCACTTATGTAGGTGACCATAAGAATTGAAATCGGATACTGAAAATGAATGCCATCCTTGAAAGAAGAAGAAAAAAGATACTGCCAGACTGCGATTGTCTGTTCTTGGTGTAACTACATGTGTAGAGGGGAAACACACTTATCAAGTACTCATGCAAATGGGGACTCTAATGAGTATTTGACTTAGACGTTAGGGAAAGCTGTCCTAACCATTTGAGGCTTCAGTCAGATCCGAAGGACAAAAAGGAGTTAAATTGGGAGGGAAGCACAGTTCAGATAAGAGCATATGCTAGTAGATAGGGATCTGTGAAAGAATGCCAGTGTGTATGGAGCACAGAAAACCTGAATCCACGGCTTGATCCCTCCCCGCCCCCGTACAGGGGATCGAACTCAGGACCTTGAGCTTGCGAGATAGGCCCCTTTACATGCAGTTTTGTAAGCAGCAGTATAGGGAGAGATGGGCGTGGTGTTGCACACTTGTAATCCCAGCACTCCAGGAGCTATAAGGTAGGATGGCAGTGAGTTGGAGGCCAGTCTGGACTACATAGCCAGAGCCTGTCTGAATATCGCCCCAAAAGTACGGGAGATCATGTGTACCCAGTTTCCCTTAATGACATCTTGCAAAACTGCAGTATATCACAACCAAAATATTGACATTGATAATCAAAGTATAGAACTTCCTACCACTACCAGAATTCATTTGTCCTTTTGCAGCTGTACCAATTCACTTCAACGCCCTTTCTCCTTCATTCCTAGCAGCTAATGATCCTAGATTTTGTCTCTGCAAGAATGGTCTGTACCTGGAATCATACAATGTATAACCTTTTGGGATTTGCTTTTTTCACTCAGCATAATCCTCTGGAGAGTCATCCAGTTTGCTGAAGAATTCTGTTCCTTTTTCATTTCTGTGCAGTATGGTCCCACGCTGTGTATATTCCACATTTTGTTTAACCATTTGCAGGGTTTGGGGATCATTTCCAGTTTGGTGCTATTATGAATAAAGCCGCTTGAACATTTTATACAGGCCACGTGTGCATGTGTGTGTACACCAAAATGCCCAGGAGTACAACTGCTGGGTCACATGCTAGTTGCATGTTTAGTTGTTTGGTGTTTTGGGGTATTTTGGGGGGGTACTAGGAATCAAACTCAGGACTTGTGCTTGCCAGGCAGGCAGTACAGCACTGAGCTAAATCCCTGGCCCTTACATGTTTAATTTTTAAAGAAGCTAAATTATTTTCCAGTGTGGGTGTACCAGCAATATACAAATGATTTTTTCTGCATTTTCATAAACATGTCATGTTTTTACTTATTTCAGATATCCTAAAGAGATGCATTCACATTTCCTTAATGGCTAATTATGTTGAACACCTTATATGCTTATTTGCTGTCAGTGCAGACATTTCACTGTAGTCTTCATGCCTTTGTGTATGTGCATTCATATGAGTGGTATCAAGATTGACCGCCAGACTATTAGCTCTATCTCCAGCCCCCTTTTTTATTCTGAGACAAGGTATCACTGAAACTTCTAAAAGTTTTATAAGTTTATATTTAAGTCTGTGATCTATTTGGAGCTATTTTTTATACAAGGTGTGGGCCTTTTAGGTGCACCAAGTCCCCCCCTTTTTTTTTCTATAGATGTCTAGTTGCTCTAGTATCGTGATTAGGTATTTCCTGTTCTTTCTTTTTGCAGTGCTGGGATGAAACACAGAGCCTTGCACATGCTAGGTAAATACTCTACCACGGAACTACACCCTCAGACATGTTTGCTTTTCTTTTTTTTGGTACCAGGGATTGAACTCGAGTCCTTGCGCTTGTGAGGCAGGCCACTGAACTGCTGAGCTAAACCCCCGGCCCGTATTTGTTTTTCAAAGTGACAAGGGAATTAGATGATGGACATACCCCATTTTATATTCTCACACAATATTTATTATTCACTTTCTATGATAAGAGCTGAGGACAGTAAAGTAAGTTAAAAGGACTCTTTATCTTGAAGACAGTGGCCTCTTGGGTCATAGCATGGAAATAATCAAGAGAACCTGATCCCTCTCCCTAAGGGACTTTTTCAGACTTCCCAGAAACTTGAGACCAAGTAATATTCAAAAGCTTGCTTCATCTTGAAATTAATTACATGTGGTATAGTTTTGCATTTTCCAGGGGGCAACTGAGCTGTCACTACCATTTACTGAAAATTCTTTTTCCTAATTTGAAATGTCACCTTTTTCACATATTCCCCTACTGTGCTTTTCCATGTAACACAGGAAAGGAAAAGACTCATATCAGTATTGTCATCATCGGACATATGGATTTGGTCAAGTTAACCACTACCAGCCATCTGGTCTACAAATGTGGCGGTGTCGACAAAAGAACCACTGAAAATTTTGAGAAGGAAGCTGCTATGATGGAGGTTTCCTTCAAGTATGCCTGGGTCTCGGATAAACTGAAAGCTGAGCTTGAGCATGGCATCACCACTGACATCTCCCTGTGGAAATTTGAGACCAGCAAGTATTAGGTGACTATCACCAATGCCCCAGGACACACAGACTTTATAAAACACGATTACTCATGTAATCATGAACCTCATATCTCAGGCTAACTGTGCTGTCCTGATTGTTGCTGCTGGTGTTGGTGAATTCAAAGTTGGTTTCTCCAAGGGGCAGGCCCATGGGTGTGCCCTTCTGGTTTACACATGGTGTAAAACAACTAATTATTGATGTTAACAAAATGGATTCCACTGGGCTACCCTACCACCAGGAGATACGAGGAAATTGTTAAGAAAGTCAGCACCTACATTAAGAAAATTGGCTACAGTAGCTTTTGTGCCAATTTCTGGTTGGAATGGTGACAATGTGCTGTAGCCAAGTGCTAACATGCCTTGGTTCAAAGGAAGGATACGTGTAAAGATGGCAATGCCAGTGGAAGCTTTGGATTGCACCCTACCACCCACTCGCCCAACTGATAAGCTTCTGTGGCTGCCTTTCCAGGGTGGCTACAAAATCAGTGGTATTGATAACATCCCTGCAGGCCAAGTAAAGACGTGTTCTCAAACCTGGCATGGTGGTCACCTTCATTCCAGTCAAGGTCACAACTGAAGTCAAGTCTGTTGAAATTCACCGTGAATCTCTTCCTGAAAACAATACGAGCTTCAATGTCAAGAATGTGTCAAGATGTTCGTTGTGGCAATGGTGCTGGTTAACAGCAAAAATGACCCAATGTAAGCAGCCAGGTTTACTACTCAGGTGATTATTCTGAACCTTCCAAGCCAGATCAGTGTTGACTATGCCCCTGTACTGGATTGCCACACAGCTCATGTAGCTTTTAAGTTTGCCAAGTTTCAGTCTTGTCTGGTTGCCAGTCTGGTAAGAAGCTGGAAGATGGCCATAAATTCTTAAAATCTGGTGATGCTGCCATCATTGACATGGTTCCAGGCAAGCCATTTGTGTGTCAACAGCTTTTCTCGGTTGTTTTGCTGTTTGAGATATGAAACAAGACAGTTGCTGTGGGTGCCATCAAAGGAGTGGACAAGAAGGTTGCTGGAGCGGGCAAGGTCACCAAATCTACCCAGAAAGCTCAGAAGGCTAAATGAATATTATCCCTGACACCTGCTACTCCAGTCTTAATCAGTGGCAGAAGGCCAGTCTCAGAACTGTTTCTCCCAAATGTTCATTTAAGTTTAATAATAAAAGACTGGCTAATGATAGCAATACATCATAAAACCTTCAGAAGGAAAGGAGAATGTTTTGCGGACCATTTATTTTTTTGTGTGTGGCATTCAAGATACTAGTTTTTAATACTTTTTAATGGAAACAACTTCACCAAAAATCTGTTGCAGAACATTAAAATCCATTAATACAAAGTTAAATGAGAAAAAAAAAATTTAATTCCCCTATTGTATTTTGGATCTATTTTTGGACTTTTACATTTTTTTCCACTGGTCTTATTGCTGATATCATGCACTGGTACACATTCATGATTTTAAAGCATTATGTATTTAAAATCATAGAGGCAGCCCCTTTTCATTCTTTCAGTATGTTTATTAAGAGTAGGAGCTCTTAGCCTGGTGTGGTGGCACATGCCTGTAATCCCAGCACTCAGGAGGCTGAGGTAGGAGGATCGCTATGAGTTCGAGACCAGCCTGGGCTACTCCAGGTCAGTCTTAACTACATAGTGAGACCCTGTCTCAAAAAACCAAAAAGAGTAAGATCTCTAGGGCCAGGGAGTGGTTCTGCCACCTGCTTTGCAAGTGCAAGGTCTCGAGTTCAATCCCTGGTACAAAAAAAAAAAAAAAAAAAAAAAAAAAAAAAAAAAAAAGAGCTCTGAAACCAGTTAAATCCTGGTTCTGTCACTTACCAGTTGTATGAACTTGGGCACGCTACTTAGCCACTCTGGGCTTCAGTTTCATTACCTAAAGAGTTAGCCTACCTAATTTTAAAGATACAGTATTTTTTTTTATCAAGAAATCAATAACAAATGCTAGCAGGGCTATAGGAAAAAAGGAACCCTTCTCTACTGTTGGTGAATTGTAGACTGGTGCAACCACTGTGGAAGTCGGTAAGGAGATACCTCAA
Source organism: Fukomys damarensis (assembly GCF_012274545.1). NCBI lineage: Eukaryota > Metazoa > Chordata > Mammalia > Rodentia > Bathyergidae > Fukomys > Fukomys damarensis. The sequence continues at coordinate 17,015,306 of NW_022900937.1, forward strand.
AGAACTACGGCTAGAGGGGCTGGGGATTTAGCTCAGTAGCACTGTGTCTGCCTGGCAAGAGCAAGGTTCTGAGTTCTGGTGTGAGAATCTGAAAGAGTAAATGAGCATCAAAATGTTTAACAGATAGTGTGAAACAGGAAGAAAAGGTCCAAAGAGGAAGTGGAAGTGGGAGGGATGGGGAAAGGAAAGAAGGGAAAGGAATGGGAATGGATAAAAAAATAAGAACCAAGATGTATTATGTAAAGGTACAGATTCCTAATAATGAATGTCAGCATATTGTATACCTAAAATGTACCAATAAAATTAAAGAATGAAAAAAAATACAGTATTTTTATTGGAAGACTAAATTTATAAATTAATTTAGGGATAACAGACATCTTTATAATGTTACTTGTTCTTCCAGACCTATCTAGGACACGATGCCTGGTACCTACCTCATCAGCAGTATTATAATGCACCAAAGTTTGAACTGTAAGGTTCTGGGCCTGGGGATTAGCTCAGCGGTGCCACTATTGCCTCACAAGACCAAGGTCCCGAGTTCAATCCCCAGTGCCAAAAAATAAGAGAAAATGAATTTTAAGGTTCTAGTAAAGATTAGTTTGTGTCCTAGTGTCAGGGTCAATAAAGAACATGTAAGTAAGGATTTTCAATAATGCTAAACATAAAACTACAATAAAACTTGTGGAATCTCCTAAAACTAGGAGAATTAATTAGAGGGACCTGGGAGTGCAAAGGATTAACCAGTCCTTGGAATAAAGCAGCTCAAATGACATGTGCGCTCTTTAAAGATGCCATGGCTCTGCTCTCCTTGTTCCTTCCGGTCAACGCAGCACTCCTGCACTTATGCGGTATGGACACAGCACCACCATGGCTTTCAGGTAGTCCTTTCGCTTTATTTAAATGGCAAAACCTAAGGTCAGATACAAATTATACTCAGTTTTGTCTGATTTAGAAACAATTAACTGTGGTTTTTAACAACTTCCAAAACTGAATGTAAGCTGCCATGACTAAAATGTCTCCCAGTATGTTTCTAAAGTTTTCCCCTTAATACAGCAGAAACTACTCCAACTTTCACTCTACAAAAAGGATAATGATGCTGTCAGAGAAAGTTATAACATGAAAGACTTCATGAGGAAAACCTGACTCATTATCAGGGACTGTTAAGAAATCTGTTTCTGTTCTAGGCTTAAAAGTGCAGTTCTGGTTCTACTCCAGCTATAAATAGGTGCCTCTCCTCTCATTTATTATAGCTAATATAGTCCAACTTTTGACAGGATTTAGGATTTGCTAATAGTTTAAGGTTTGTTTTCCAAGAAAAACTGGGCAAAACAAAAACTCAAGACTGTAGAAGTCAAAAACCCAAAAACAAATGTTTAAAGGTACTCTGATTTTAAAAATTTCAAATGAGACCAACTGAATAATATAAAAATTTGCATCATTATGGAAGGAAAGGAAAAAGATTGAGTATCTAAATAGTTTAATATTCATGGAATCAAATAGTAAACTTTTCATCTGACAAGTCAACCTCCTAATATTTAGTTTTGCTATATAATGAACATTAACTTATAAGTTAGTGTGAACACATTTCCTTTGGCTGACAGCAACAGATTTTCTTTAATGTTCTATGAAGCCAAAGAATAGACGTCTAGCACCAAGCAACAAAAACAAAAAAACAAGCTCTCTACTTTTCAAAAGCGCCAATCATCTGAAATACTTCAGGCATTTTTCCAAGACATTTTAAACTATTTGGAAACTACCTGGTACAAATTTTTCTTTTTTTTTTCTTTTTTTTTTTGTACCGGGGATTGAACTTGGAACCATTGAGCTAAATCCCCAGCATGGTCCAATTTTTAGGATGAAGAAAATTCTAGTATTTTCTGGAAATGAATGTGGATAAAAAAGGTAATACTAAAGAATGGTAACCCAATATTCAATTGTAAAGAATTTATTTTACCATTTGTAGAGTAACATTATTGTAAAATCCACATTATTGTAACACCTGCATTGCTTAAAAGAAGTCCTAAGAATTTTGTTAAAGCATATTTTAAAAAACTGAACTAAAATAATGTACATTTTTATCTCTGAACATCATGTCATTAAAGTCCACATAATGTCCTCTGTATAAATCAATGCGATGTTACAACAATATACATGATCTGATTCTTATTCTAAAGGCTTCTGATCATGTATGGTATCTCAGATAGACTCGATGCCTTTAATGTCAGACTGTAGAAACAGTTATGATCCTAAACAAGAAGCTTTATATACAGGACCAGCATCGGACAGCTTAGCTGTTTGCAGCATCTGCTTGGCGAGGCCACCCCTCTTCCTCCACTCCAGAGTCATATTCCTCTTCAGAGGATTCTTTTGCTGGAGCCCTGTAACAGGAAAAGCCAGTGCTTATTTTTTGAGTAAAAACTGGAGTTAAACATATTTCTAGACTCAAAACAGCAAATTCATTTCCTAGCTAAAAAATCTACAAAATTAGGAAATACTAAGAGCACTTTTAATGTCAAAGAGCACTAGTGGTGAAGCATGAGATACAAACAACCCAACAGAGGTGCAAGCAGATTTCCCAGCATTTTCCGTAACAGATTTATTAGTGGGATAAATAACAACTTACAAGCCAAATCCAGCCTATTGCCTATTTTTGAAAATAAAGACTTGCTGAAATAAAGACATGTTTGTTCACTTACACATTGTCCATAACTGCTTTTGTACTATGCAGGCAGTTTTGAGTAGCTGCAACAGAGACTCTACGGCCCTAAAGTAATTAGCTCTTTAGGAGAAAGTTGGCTGATTCCAGGAACAGGTAAAAGAAGCAGTGGATGTGTTGAATTTGCCAACTGGTATAAAAACTACTGAGAAAAAATTTGGAAACAGTTTTGTACTTAGGAAAGATGTGGAGAAAACTCATTTATCAATTAGAACATCAGCAGTGAAGATAAAATTTTAATGTCTCAATTTTTACTACTTTTATATCATTTTTGATACTTTTTCCTTAGAGGAAAAAAGTAGAGGCTAATTCTGAAGACTAGTTTTCAGAAAGACAAAATATTATTGTACAAACCCAAATTAGATTTTTCTATAGAAAACACATGCAATTTTAACTTCCCTTATAAATATAAGAATTATTACACAATTTTTAATGCCTATTTAAACAATAAGGGTCTTAAATTTTAGATATGTTCCACATGGAAAATACATTACCGAATGTATCCTGGTTCCTTTTTTCCTTCTACTACTTCTTTGTCAACCTCCACACATACAATATCAGAATTAGGGACTTCGAACATTGGTTCTAATAACAGCTTTTCCTAAAGAGATTTTTTTAAAGTAATGAGTTACATGGAAAAGATTACATACCATTTTTTTTTTTTTTTAATATTAGGGATCAAACCCAGTGAGGCTCTATCACTAAGCTACATCCCAGGCTTTTTTTTGAGACAAGGTCTTGCTAAATTGTTCAGGTTGGCTTGGACCTGTAATCTTCCGGCCTCAGCCTCCTGAGTAGCTAAGATTTCAGGTGTGTATATCATTGTGCTTGTCACAAAATACTTTTATTCTATAGGCCAAGTGAATCCATTCACTCAAGAAATATGAAGTCTCTAATACTAAAAGCTGAAATAGATGAAAATTCTTTAAATATCTAACTAAATTTTAAAAAGTTATTTTATACATAAATGTCCAGTCTGAAGTTCTACCTATTTAGGCCAATATGCATGTACAAAAAGATCAGAGTGGTAATGAATGCCTATAATCCCAACACTGAGAGACTGAGGCAGGAGGGTGGCCATTTCAAAGCCAACCAAGACTACATAGCAAGACCCTGTCTTAAAGAAAAAAGACTCTAGGTTCAGACTAAGGTATTACTTAGAGGCATTTCTGGCTTACTCTATGACTATGGACCTGTTCAACTGGCAGTCCTTAGTATGAAACAGTAACCCTCAATGACCTTGACCGACGACTTCAATGACTTCAAATGAACACTTGTCTCAAATGCTATATATAGTAGATCTAAAATTATTCACTATAGAAAACTAGCTTCGCCTACAGGTAAGGGGTGAGTTGTACCCCATCTAAAGATAAATGACTGAGTATATCAAATTTAATTTAAATGTCAAGTACATTACCTATTCCACTTTTCATAAATCTACCTAGCCTTCATCATTAAGAACTTAATTCTGTGAACTCATGGAAGAGTATGATCTCCTATAGTTCCAATCAGAAGCCTATTCAGATGAGGGAAGTGACAGTGGTGAAATTCTTACAACGGGTAGGAACATGGTGTTGCTTTGGGAGCAGGTAGATAAATAGTAACTCATTGTACAGTCACACCTAGCGGGTAGGGGCGTAAACTCAAACAAAGAAAGTAGATAGTAGCAGGAAAGTAAGCCTAGGATCTCCAACAAAACTGAAAAGCAACTTCATACCATCCTGAAGAACTGAGGGGCAAAATGTCATGGTATATACAATGTACTTTCAAACAAACAAAAATTTGATAGGTCTAGGAAAGGGCTCTGGGCTTAGTCCAAAGTCTATGTAGAGGCCAAGCACGATGGTGCCCACCTATAACCCCAACTACTCCAGATGCTGAGAAAGGAGGACAAGGCCAGCTTGGGTAATTCGGCAAAACCCAGGTCAAAATAACTTTTTAAGGATTTTGGGTATACCTCAGTGGCAGGGAGCTTTTTTAGCATGTATGATACCCTGGGTTCTATTCCTAGTACTGCCCAAAACAAAAGCCCATACAGATTTCCCCAAATTCTCATTCCCATGATCCTGATTTTCTGTCAGAGTACATGAATGTCCTCTGATGCAAAACCATTACAGGTTTCTTTTTCATTCTGGTGGTCCTAGGTATCAAACCCAAGGCTTTGAACATGCTGGACACATGCTCAGCTCGGAGCTACATCCCTTGTTTTTGGTGGTTTTTTTTGCTGGAAATTTTACCTATGATCTCAGAGGCACTTAGCATATGCTCAGCTACTGAGCTATATATCCAACACCGAAGTTCCTTTTTGGAAACAAAATAAAATCCACTGTGACCCTTCCCCACTCACTAAACACACACAAATGAACATGCATGAGTGCACACACGACTGTGTAGGTCAATTCTCTAGATAAATTTCCAAGAGAAAAATGGAAGTTTAATATTCTCAAAACTGAGACCAAGAAAAAAATCTAGTATTTTTTATTTTTGGAATCATGCCAACTTACCATAATGGACCGAAGGCCTCGGGCACCTGTTTTCCGTTCTAGTGCCAATCTAGCTATGGCTTTTAAAGCATCCTCAGTAACATTCAGCTCACACTACAAATAGATGAAAAGTAAGTAAGAACTGGGTCAGGAATTTAGCTCAGTAGCACCACCACCTACCTTGCAAGCACAACGTCTGGAGTTCAATCCCCAGAACCAAAAAAAAAAAAAAAAAAA
>NW_022900937.1:17021223-17024061 GCF_012274545.1 Fukomys damarensis
AAAAAAAAAAAAAAAAAAAAAAGAATTTACCTAATCCTTGACATTTTTCTAATATAATCATACTGCATTTAACATTCCCATTAGCGTGAATTACCAGTGGTACCTGCCTATCACATCAGGTAGCTGGTGCCACCCAACAGGACAGTCATACATGTACCACCAGCAGTTCAGAGCCATCCCACAGCGAGACATGGGGATTACGGCCCTCTAGTGAACATGCTACTTTGTTAACTACTTATCAGCCTTCTTGGAATTATAAATTATAGAACTAAATGGAACCACGGCCCTGACTTCACAGGTAAGTTCCAGGGGGTTAAGTTAACTGATTTACTCAAACTCAGAAGCAGACAAAATTGGCATAGTATGCTTTAAGTGACTTTGTCCCTTTCAGACTACAACTATTATGGTGAACCTATGGCATGTGTACCACAGTGGGCACTCAGAGGAAGTTGTCATGAGTTGTAGGAGTTGTTTTTTTCTAACTAAAACCTCAGTAATTGCGTTTAATTGAAATGTTGGCACTTTGCAATAAATAAGTGGGTTTGGGTTTCAGTTTGGGCACTCATCTTCTAAAAATTTCACCATCACTGGACTAGGATATCACTCACACTTGATTACTCTCCTCTTAGAAAATCTTAATTGGATTTCTATAAGGACTGAACCTGGGGCCAGCATGTGCTCTACCACTGAGCTACACATCAAGCATATAACTACATTGTAAGAATGCGATTAGCATTCTCACTCTGTACAACAAAGGTAAATTTTCAGATATCTCTAAATTATTACAAATTTCAAAATAGAATTCAAGTATTAATTATTTCTTGTGGTGTTTTACAACCTTGCCTTTTTTCAATAAACACTTGTTTTTACCAATGAAGCTACAATGCTAGTAGTATTATGAAATCCCAAGTTTGTTGTTAATCCTTAAAAAGGTTTTCTAGATTGACATGGATTTCCCCAGACTTTTTCCACATTTATTGGGCCCCTACCTATTTACAGCACAGGGTATGAACACAGTACATCGAGGAATTCACCAAAGTGGGAGCATCTAAGTAAGAATAGGGAACCACAAGAGGATTTAAAGTAGCCTTGTATCTACTCATTCAGTAAATATTAAGAATGCAGTATCTGTTTGCAGGACCCTATGCTCAATGATTATAAACGCTATTTTCTGGAAGTAAAGTGGAAGATATTTTGGTGGTAGCGCTCAGAGACAGACTGGAGACGGGGCCTATCAGGAACCAAGTGAATGAGTCAAAGTGAAGCATGGTAAAGGGGTGTGACTTGAGGCAAAGCAACGGAGAGGGGGAAGACAAGATGACAGGTAGATGCTGAGGTCAGAAACCGCAAACTTGGGCTCCGACTGGGTATGTGGGCCACAGTGACCTCCATGTATTTACTACAGAAATGTAGATGTAGAAGCTAATAAAAGCTTACTTAGACAAAAATGTACACAGCATGTCACAACAAAAGCATTTAGAGTAACAAGGCTGAAAGGACAGCCCCCATGTATTTGGCTCAGTGGGACTGAGTTGGGTTAATGACAGCATTTCTCCATGTATCTTTGGGCTTTATATTGCAATGATGGTTTTAATGCAGGAAAAACAAAACCAACTCCTAAATGTCTAATCTGATGCAATATAATGTGCATCCCTGGATTCCTAGATTCACACTTAGTGAGAAATGGGCAAGATCTGTTTTTAATCTCTTAGGCTAATTTATGTAGAATTTCATTGGCAAGAAAATAAATTAACTACAAAAAAAAAAAAGAACCTAACCTTATCCATGCTGAACAAGGCCTGGTACTGAGGAATAACTGCATTCCGTGGCTCAGTTAGTATTTGTACAAGTGTTTTCTCATCCAGGCTATGCAAAGGAACCACCACAGGCAACCGTCCCACAAACTCAGGAATCATGCCAAACTCAATGAGGTCTCTGGCTTCCACATGGCGTAATAATCGATCCTTTTCTTCAATGTCTTGGTGAGTATTTGACTCTCCACTTCTGTTAGCAAGGTCTGCAGCAGCTGCAGCTCTTCTGCCTTTTCCCAGATTAGATGGTGTTCCAAATCCCAGATACTGCCAAGGACATGATGTATATTATAAATCGAATGCAGTTATAATGTATTAAGTACTCTACATGCACATTTCATATTTTTGTAACTCTATGTTATTCATGTTTTACAAAGGTATAAAACAAGTTTATAGAGGTTAAGTACTTAGATATTATAGCTCTAAGTGGCAAAGCCAAAATTTCAACCTATGTCTGTCTGCCTTCAGAATTGAGAAATAGGGCTGGGGATATAGCTCAGTGCCAGCCTCGCAAGCACGAGGTCCTGAGTTCAATCCCCTGTGTGTGTGTGGCGGGGTGGGTACTGAGAACCTAACCACTGCATGATAACTGACTTAGAGAATGAATTCTAGTAGAAATAGGTAAGAACTAGTAAGGGAAGTCAGTTCCTTAGAACTCATATAATGAGACTGCAGGATTTATATAAGACCACTAGACAAATGTGATTTTTAAAAGATGCAAGAATTGTGAAATGAAACAGAAAATTTTTTCATAACCAAAATTAATTTATTGTACTGTAAACAAAGGTAATGCCTATGGAATAAAATGTCTTATAAAAAATTATCCACAATTCTACTAAAATCATGATTTGGGGCTGTATATACATCAACCTGTGAATTAAAATTTGCATTTTAGTGGGGCATGGTGGCACACGCCTGTAATCCCAGTACTCGGGAGGCTGAGGCAGGAGGATCGCTGTGAGTTTGAGACCAGCCTGGGCTACATAGTCCCCAGATCAGTCTCAGCTACATAGTGAGACCCTGCCTC
>NW_022900937.1:17024308-17055695 GCF_012274545.1 Fukomys damarensis
AAAAAAAAAAAAACAAAAAAAAAAAAAAAAAAAAAAAAAAATCACATTTTAAAAGAAATATGTGAGGATGACATCAAATAAGAATAATAACTTTGATGAACAAGGCTGGCTAAGTATTTAAAGGTATAGGGGACTTGCTACAGTCAACACAAAACAACTATATTTCAGTCAGCTGTAAGTTTAATTTTGACATGTCATAGTTTTCATTACAAGTACAAGAAGTTGGGCATGGTAGTACACACCTGCAACCCCAGCACTCAGGAGGCTGGGGCAGGATGATCATCTCAAGTTCAAGGCCAGCAGGGTTACACAGCTGAGTTTGAGGCCAGCCTGAACTACAGAGCACAATGCCATGTCAAAAAAAAAAACAAACAAAAAAACCCCAAAAACCAAAAACCAAAAACCAAAACAAGAGAAGCATATACTATTGAGAATATAGCCTTAGCTAAAAATTGGTTTGCAATGTGATGAATATCTGTGTCTCCCCAAATCCATCCTAACAGTACAGTGTGTCATTAGGTATTGGTAATATAGGTAATGATATGGAGAGATGAGGCCTTTGGAAGGTGATTAGGTCATAAACCAATAGGATTAGTGCCCTTATAAACAGATCCCAGAGATTCCTCGCCTTTCTGCCACATGAAGTTACAGTGAAAAGATAACCACTGTGAGGATATAGGTCCTCATCAGACACCGGATTTGCTGGTGCCTCGATCTGACTTTCCAGGCTCCAGAATTTTAACAATTAAATTTCTGTTGCTCATAAGCCATCTAAGTCTATGGTACTTTACTACAGCAGCCTGAACTAAATGAGACAATATTCCTTGGATTCTCATAGAGGCCATCAGTGCATCCATCAGAAAGCAAAATACAGGCTGGGAATGCAGCAAGCACAAAGTCCTGAGTTTGCTCCACGATACCACAAAAAGCAAAATACCTCTCACTCAATAAGAATTTAAATGTTTATTAAACACCATATATAATACTAAGTATATATACACATTTATCTTATTTAAATAGACATTACTAAGTACTTATTAAACATTATAAAAACTGAGATTATATACTCGACAATGTTTTTACCCTATAGGGATTTATTTAGAGGGAGAACACAGGAAGGCAAGAGAGTATCACAGGTACAGTGTCAGGTAACTGTGCAGGCTCTGTGGCACTGGAAAAAAGATCTACACACAAGGGAGAGATGTGACTAAGAAAATCTTCAGAGTAATCACCTCATCATTTTTAACAATCTGAGTTACCTTGCGCTTGTGAGGCAGGGGCAGCAGCACCACTGAGGTAAATTCCCAGCCCCAGCAAACTGGGTTTTAAAGAAGATAAAACAGGTGTTTGCTGACTAAAACTGTCAGAGGGAAAATCATAAGAGAAATAAGAGGACTGTAAATAATTTCATATTGCATACATATGGTTGAAATATAGGTATATATTTAATATTGTACTCTTGGGCCCCAATGATCTGGATAGGAGGAATGAACAGAAAGTTTACTGATTGCCTCAAGTAACAAGAGCCTTAGATAAAATAGAAGATTGAGCTCACCAAATACTATTTTAAAAACACCTATACACCAATGCTACTTTGAAATCTTCTAATTTACTGTTCTAAAATTAAAACAATAACTAGGAACACATTTCTGATGTGCTTTAAGAAAATCCAATGACTGGCAGCTAAGAGACACAAAAACAGAAACTGAGCCCCCAACCTTTGTAACTTTAAATGCTCTGAGTAAACCCTCAGAAAAATTTACCTTTTCATTTTTTCTCCTGCTGATGATTCTGTCTAAACCATTGAAAGCACCAGATGCAACAAATAGGATATTTGTTGTGTCAACTTGTACTGTTTCTCCACGCAGCTTTCGAGAATTCTTTTCTGGAACGTTGACTATTGTGCCTTCTAGAAGTTTCAATAAACCCTAAATAAAGAATGAATGATTTATAGTATCACCATATTTAAGTGCAGTATTATACTTTAGATGGGATTCAATGAGGAAAATAATATGTGGTTGTGGTAATGGTCAATGAGTTGAACTAATGAAAACTCTCATAGTCCTACAACGAATATGAAAATTAAGTGCCCTTACCATCTTAATAATTCATAAACTTATCTGAAGTGGTTACAGGACTCCAGACACACTGTATTAAGGAATCTGTTAATCTAAGTAGTCATTTCTGATGGTGAAGTCATAACTTTGACATAAAAGACAGAATTATGGTATCCAAACATGCTGGGAACATTCACAATTTGAAAATAATTGAAGCTTTGTCTTTCACATAAAATAAAAATTCTATTCTACTTCCAGTGTTGCGTTAAAGTTTGAGATTTACCTATATTCTGAGATGCCTTCATAAAAAATATTATCCAGCACATTTTATAAATGTAATCTTATCTCTGTATGTTTGTCAAAAAAGGCAAAAAGCAATTTTCTTCACCCATTAGCTTATTTCATCAGCTAAGTTGGCCAGCAGATCATTATGACTTCAACTATGACTGCAAGAAATGACTTTGGAGCCATGAATTTAGCTCAGTGGTGCTGCATCTGCCTGGTAAGTGCAAGGTGAGTTCAATTCCTGGTACCAGGAAACAAACAAACAAATAAAAAAACACAAACTTTTTTTGGGGGGGTGGTAATGGGGCTCAAATTCTAGCCCATTTGCTTGTAAGGCAGTCAGTGGAACCACTGAACCAAATCCCCAGCTCTTTATTCTGTAATTATCTTCTAAGTAGAAGGAATAAGAAGTATGTATTGTTTATTTATATCTAGTTAGAACCAGAACTTTCTTCAAGAGTTTTCTAGATATTTTTAATTGGGACTTTGAGGAATAAAAATAACAAAGATTAAAATTTTTTTCTGGTCTTCAAAGTATTTTTAACTTCCTAGGAAAGATAATTTGTATTTAAAATCATTAACAACTTTCTTTTAAGATCTGAACTACTTCAAAATGATATGTGAAGTTCAGGGTGTGAGAAATAAACGAAACAGAATCTAATTGAATGTGAAACCAAACGTACAATATTTGGGAGGTTGATGTATTCCCTTCCTTTTAGTGGGCTTGAACAAAATATTCAACTGCTTACTTGCTGAACGCCTTCTCCACCTACATCCCGTAACTGATGAATGCCTGGCACACTGCCAATCTTATCTACTTCATCCAGAAAGACAATTCCTATAATTTAAGGAGGATTCTATTTATAATATGGAAAAGATAAACACATGAAAGGCTCCACTTAAAAGACTAGATAGCAAGGTCACTTAAGTTTTTATATTTAAAAATACAATGGCTTGACATTTAAAAATATGTTACTATTTCATCATTTTGTGCAATTATTTTGGAATTTATTTTACAGAACATTCAAATATGGTACTGGAAGCTGTTTGACTACAGGTATCTACCCCATTTTTCATCATGGAAAGCTGAGGTGCAGTGTGGAAGCATGAGGCATGTGTGTGGTTGTTACTAGCAAATTAGTACCTTACTCTTTCCCATGTATATTCTTGTCATAAAGGAAACTGGACATGAAAGAGTCGAACTCTTCATGTTCATAAGCATAGATAACAAAGGAGAAATGCAGCATCTATGATGCCCTGTAGGTCAACAGGCTAAACTGTTTCTAGACTCATCCATTTTATATTCTCCTGCTCTTGTGCAAGTTCCCACCTGTACCCTAACCCCAGCATCAGGAGTCTGCAGGGAAGTTAGAACAAAAAAAGCAATGACAGTATTAAGAACCTAACAAAATAGTAAACTGGTCTGTTTCCACTCTGCCATTTAATGACCATGAGTTTAGACAAAGTAAACTCATGGCCCTTAATCAGTACGCTAGAAAATACGTAACACAGGTTCTTTTATAAAATTACAGAATTTTACCCCAAGACACAAAATAAGAATTATATTATTTCTTAATATTAGGCTCTTTCCCCAACAGGCTAAATATGAGGACAAACAAGTTATTCTGGCAACATACCTTGTTGTGCTTTTTCTACATTGTAATTGGCATCTTGGAGCAGTTTGGCAATCACAGATTCAATATCTTCACCTACATATCCAGCCTGAGTCAAAGTCGTACAGTCACAGATAGCAAAAGGTACGTCAAGGCATTTAGCTAAAGTTTGTGCCAGCAGCGTTTTACCTATGAACAAAAACAGCTAAGTAAAAGTTTAATAAAAATATACTGACCCAGGATTTTCTACAAAAATGTAAAATAAACTCAAACAGCATATGCTAAGAAGTTGTTAACTGGTACATCTTTTCTCTATTATCAGTCAGATCTCATTTGCTACTCTTGTTAACAAATTAGGGACTGGCCTGAAGGGCAACACCAGTGCTTTGAAATCAGTCTGAAACCTAAACTGGAACAGTGACAACATATCCAGAAGACAATCTTAGATTTTCCTCTTAAGAGTCAAAATCCCCCATCACAACACATAAGATAGAGAATCGTTTATATTCCATCTTTAAAAATGAGTTATAAAAGTTTCCTAAGAAGTCATTTACCTGACCCAGTTGGTCCAAGCAACAAAATATTACTTTTTTCAAGTTTTATGTCGTCATGGGAAGAATCCAATATTTCACCTCCTCGTTTTTCCTGAGGTATTTGTTGATTTACATGTTGCTGCACTGATGCTCCTAAAGCATTACCGTGTGGGCTAATTCCAGCAATCTGAAGCAATTCTGAAAAAATTCCCAAAGGAATTACTAGAGCTCCATTTGAATTTATTTGAAAAACAATGCCCCATAAACGCTACTTCTAAAAGAAAGCAACTATTTAGAAAAACTAAGTATTTCAACATTATGTTTTATCTTAAAAAGAAAACTTCAAATTCTAGTGACAAATGTACAACACACATGGTTATACAAGGTACCTTAAGAAAAGGATTCTTTTCACCGTCCTTATTTATGTAAAGGTGTAAGAACTGTCTTCACACAAGGAAGACAGTATAATGGGAGAACAGGGTTAGGAGTAAGAAGGCTTTAGGCTTGAATCCTCCGTTGGTCTCTAAACAGCTAAATGATCTTGGGCAAATCATACAAACTTTGTGATTCTGTTTCCTAATCTGTAAAGCAACAGTAATAACTGGTATCCATTTCAAACACATGGCTGGAAGGTGCAAGAAAAAAATTAATTTGGAGGCATCTTTGTTTTGTTTCTTGATTAAGATCTTACTGTGTGGTCCAGGCTGTCTTAAACTTGCTCTGTAGCCCAGGCTGGCCCCCTACCTGAGCCTCTCAAGTGCTGGGGTTAGATATTCACCACCCACCACCTAGCTAATTTAGAGGCACTCTGAAGGTTAAATGAAAGAACTTTTTTTTTTTTCAGTATTATGAAGAGAAGCTTCATTGTAGAAAAAGAAAAAAACAATGTACTGAGAATTAGGGAACTCAGTTTCAGTGCCTTCCTTCCTGGTTATGAGGCCATGAAAACTCCTTTAACTGTCCTGGAACTGCTTCGTTATCCACAACAAGAAAATACTGAGACACAGGACCTTTTTAGTATCTTCCACATTTAAAAGCGGTTCAAATACCAGGCAGGCCAAATATAGTAAATCTCACTATTTCTGATCCTATTTGACTCTCTGATTTTATTTGATTTCAACTGGATCTTTATAGTCCCTTTAACAGAGACACAATACTTAACTATGGAGAACATCAGTTTATCAGGTGGGTCCCTACAAAAATGAATCGATGATCACATATTTGTTTATACCTCCTCCTACCCCTTTTTCTCCATGGTACCAAGGGTTAAATGCAGCGAATTACAATGAGCTACATCTCCAGCTCTTTTATTTCTTTTCTTTTCTTTTTTTTTGGGGGGGGAAACAAGGTCTCACCAACTTGTTAAGTTGTTCAGGCTAGCCTCCACTTGTGATCCCCCTGTCTCAGCATCCCAGAGTGAAGGAATTACAGGCTTTTGCCTGGCTACTTGTTTCTACTTTTGTCTTATTTTTAGATTGTTTTTGTATAACCTTTTTTTTTCCGGTACCAGGGATCAAACTTGGATCCCTGTGCTGGCAAGGCAGGCGGTGGAACCACTGAGCTAAATCCCTGGCCCCTAGATTGTTTCTAAGAAATGGGTTAAGAATATTACTGCTTTCCAGGGTTTTGTTTTTGGGTTTTTTCCCCTGGTGGTACTGGAGATTGAACCCATTGCCTTCACACTGCGCTACATTCCCATCTTGTTTTAATTTTTATTTTAAGACAGGGTCTCACTAAATTGCTCAGACTAGATTAAACTTTGTGATACAAGGTGAGGGATTTAGCTCAGTGGTGCTGCACCTATCTGGCAAGTACAAGGTCCTTAGTTTGATTTCCCATAACAAAAAACCAAAACAAAACAAAACAAAAAAACAAAAAAAAACCTTACCATCAACTTTTGGATGTTCCTGCCCCAATCTCCCAGAATGCTGGGATTACTGGCATGCGCCACCATGCCTAGCTCTAGAGCATTATTTTAATTAAAACAATACACAGAATGGTTCAGCAAACACATTAAGACCTCATTCCACTTAGCTGCCACTTTCAAACCATCTTCATGCTTCAAGGTAAATGGTTATTCTAGTCCTAATAGGGGTTTAGTAAACATGTGAATTTAAGTTTTGCTACATTTGTGAGTTAATGATTAGTGTATAATACACAATGTTATTCATCATTCGAATCCAAATCAGGCAAGAAAATCCAGTCTCTTGTATGAGTTCAATTAAGTTGTCAGTAGCACAACAGTTTTCTTCTTACTTTCTTTCTCTCTCTTTTTTTTTTATTTCAGCAAATTTTAATTCGGAATTGTGACAATATAGGAAGAGACCTGGCTTTAGTTTGGCTCTGCCCAATGAGAAAAAATAACTTAGATAATTTGAACAAAACTAAAAGATTTGTATAACTATAATGGGATTATGTGATAAATGCACAAGTATTTAGTTTACTCAGTACATACCATGAATGAATAGAACACATCTTACTCGGTAATACACGTGCAAGTACACGTCTATCTTTAGTACTGCTAAGACACTTCGCTGAGGTAAATATCCAAAGGAATGAAGACTACATAGGATGACTACAATTACTTACTTGTAAATCTGTACTCATCTTCCCGTCTTCTTATTTCTAATTCTAAAAGGAAGATGAAAAATGGCAACATGAAAATATTCTGTATTTCTCGAGCTTAGGGAAACAATGAGTAGCCTCCTTCCTACCTGCTTTCAAATATATTTAAAATATTTGTTCATTACCATTGTTTTCAGCTTTTCTAATTATGAAGGAATTTATATGCTACACCCTTTCTATAGTAAAACAAAACCAGGCTGTTCAGTTGCTAATATTCACAAAATTGCTATCTGTTTTAAGCAAAGAATATGATAATGTAAGTCTCTTATAAGAATTAAGTCCCAGGGGCCATGGGTTTAGCTCAGTAGTGCTTGCCACCTGCGTCCCAAGCACAGGGTCCTGAGTGTGGTCCCCATTACAAAAACAGACGAACAAACAAACAAAAAATACAATTAAAGTCCCGAATGGACATGGGCAAAAAAAAAAAAGAGAGAAGAAAAAAAAGTGCCTCATAACATATACTGCCATTTGTTCTTAGAGCAACTTCAATATTGATTATACTCGCTCTTAGCCAGAAGGCTGAGAAGTGATCAACACTGACTGAAGGAACCAAAAAAATAATTTGCACCATGACTAGACAGTGCTTTTTGGGGCTTAAAAAAACTGAAGTTCTGGTCCAGCATGGTGGGGCACTCCTGTAATCCCAGCACTTGAGAAGCTGAGGCAGGACAGCTAGGAGTGAGGCCAGGTTGGGCTACATAGTTCAAAGTCAGCCTGAATTACATAGTGAGACTCTGTCTCAAAAATAAATAAATAAATAAATAAATAAATAAATAAAATCGAAGTTTCAAGTCATCTATTAGTTATGCCTTGTTTTCTAAAAATAAGTAACTGATATTAACTACTGCATGACTATTTTGCAGTTCAACAAATGAACAAGTGCCTTCAATGAAATCAGTTACACATTTAGCAACTACTAAAGCAAAATGTATTAAAGGTTTACAAATTTAATTATTTAGCAGAAATTCCTCAAAATAAAAACTTAAATATTTACAATGTTACTCTACTCATAATCATTTTTCAGTAAAGTCATTCTATTAATATAATTCATATTACTGTATACACTGAGCTTATACAATATGAGTATAAAGGAAACTAATTTTAATCACTTACAAATCTGCCCTTAACCTTGCACTCTGTAGCTGGGGCCCAAAAAAGAAAGAGTACTGGATATGTTGTATTAACAGCTATCATCTCTACATTATCTGACTTAGGCAAATGAAATTCTGTATCCTGAACCCAAGAAGAATTCACGGATATACAATGATCAATCCATGGTAAACTAGTGGTGAAGTCTATAATTCAAAGACAACACTCAAACTCTACCTACCTAGTGGCCTTCAATTTTTTTTTCATATGTTTGCTTTTGCAGTGCTAAGGATCAAGCCTGGGCCTTGAGCGTGCTAGGCAAGCACTGTACTGCTGAGCTAAAAGCCTAGCTTCTTTCAAACACTTCATTGAGAACCTTAAAAAAAACATATTCCTCTTACGCGTAGAACCCGTGTACATGTAACTTTCTGAAAACAAAAGCTTTAAGAAACAACACTTACCTTACCTACAAGTTAATGTACTCTGGTAGTTTCTATTTACATCTACTAAATTTTTAAAAATGCTACTGGCAATGTGCCCAAATGATGTCATGACCTACTAAGGAAAAATGACCACACTTTCAAAAATGCTGCCCAATATTAAATGCATTTAAAGATTAAAGCAAGGCCCAAAATGTAAAACAGATATAGTGAAATAGGAAGAAAAGGTTCAAAGGCGAAGGGGAACTTGGGGGTAGTGGGGAGGGAGAAGGGAAAGAAAAAATATGGGAAAAGAAAAAAATAGAAACAAAGTTTTTGTAAATAGGGAGGGGTGGAAGGCAAGGAAGGACAATGGAAAAAACAAAAACTAAGATATATCATGTACAGGTACAAATTTCCAATGATGAATGGGATTATAATATATACCGAAAACGTACCAATGAAGTCAACTTTAAAAAATTAAGCCAGGAGTCACAAATGAAGATTACTTCTAAGCACAGCAATCTCTATTTGGTCAATTATCAAAACACTAACCTCTAGGTGTTAAAGATGTCTGCTTCTCAACTTCTGCTTGCTGTCTTAGGTTAGCTGGGATATTATTATATATTCTCTTATAATGATTATACACAGCAACTGAAAGCACCTTCTTAGCAAAAGATTGGCCAACCACATACTTGTCGAGGTAGTTATAAATCTGAAAAATGATCAGTTATGAATAACTTACTGAGGTTTACCACAAAAGCATACATATGACCAAATTATACATTGAGCACCTTTGCCCAGAATTTAGACTTAAAAAAAAGACTCACTAAAAATGAAGTGCTGCACCTGGGTGTGGTGGTGCATGCCTGTAATCCCAGCACTTGGGAGGCTGAGTGAGTTTCAGGGCAGTCTGAACTACACAGTGAGACCCTGTCTCAAAAAACAAACAAACAAACAGAAAAGAAATGAAGTGCCACCTGGCGTGGTGGTGCACCCTTATAATCCCAGCACTTGGGAGGCTGAGTGAGACAGGAGGATCACTGTGAGTTTGAGACCAGCCTGGGCTACACAGTGAGTTCTAGGGCTGTCTGAACTACATAGTGAGGCCCTGTCTCAAAAAAAAAAAAAAAAAAAAATTGTTTTTTGCCGGGTGTGGTGGTGCATGCCTGTAATCCCAGCACTTGGGAGGCTGCAGCAGGAGGATCACTGTGAGTTGAGACCAACCTGGGCTACATAGATAGTTCCGGTTTAGTCTCAAATACATAGTGAGACCCTGTCTCAAAAAACCAAGAGTTCAAGGCTGGGCCAGGGATTTAGCTCAGTGGTGCCATTCACCTGTCTTACAAGGGCAAGATCCCTAGTGCCATTCCCAGGACCATTAAAAAGGGGGGGGGCAGGGATTTAGCTCAGCGGTTCGGTGGCTGCCTTGCAAGCCCTAGGACCCGAGTTCAAACCCGGGTACAAAAAAAAAAAAAAAAAAAAAAAAGGCATTCATTCAAGGCTGAAGAGCTACATAGCAACACTCTGTTTATTGACTGATAGATAGACAGACAGATAAAAATTCCAGGGAAATGATACATTATGTAGCAATGATTCAAAGATAAATCCTAAATGAACAAAATGACAATTCATTGGCTCTCTAGCTTAACAAAATACCACTGTTTTCTGAGCGTTATGCTAATTTCTACTGTACGAACAATACCATTAATTCTTTTTCCACAAAAATTAACATTAAATTTAAGTGGCTTACCCATGCCACCAAAGGTGTAAGAATACCATCATTAATGTAAATAATTAAATCTTTTCTATACTTCTCCCTACACAATATCCTTTACAAAGATTATAAAATTACCCTTTTCAGAAGTAGGCATTATATAATCAAAGCTCTTATACTACCAGTATTCAAGTGTGTAAGGACTCACAAAACTTCTAAATTTTCTCTATCAGGCCCCCCCCCCCCCCAGTATGAGGGATTGAACCTAGGGTCTCAAACATGCTGGGCAAGTGCTCTAACAAGGAGTAACATCTCCTTTTTTTTTAAATTTTATTTTGAGACATGAGCTCACTGAATTGGCCAGGCTGCAATCCTTCCATCTCAGCCTCGAGAGTAGCTGGGATTACAGAAGTGTGCCACACACTCAGCTGTCCAATATTAATCTTCTTTTTTTGGTTTTTTTGAGACAGGGTCTCACTATGTAGTTGAGACTGAACTGGAACTCACTATACAGCCCAGGATGGTGTCCTACTCACAGCGATCCTCCTGCCTCAGCCTCCCGAATGCTGGGATTACAGGCAGGCACCACCATGTCTGGCTGTCCAATATTAATCTTAATTAACTTAATTTACCTGAACGCTAATCTTAAAGTTTTATTCTTGCTCCCTTCTTTTTTCCTATCTCTATTCTTTCTTTGGTTATTGCCAATAGCTTTGGACAGGGTAAATTCCTTTCGTTCTTTTAACTGAATAAAAATGAACTATTGGGCCAAGGATTTAGCTCAGTGGTTCTGCCACCTGCCTCGCAAATGCAAGGACCAGAGTTCAATCCTCAGTAACCCCTGACCCCACAAAAAAGAGCTATTAGCTAGCATGGTGAGGAACGCCTATAATTCCAACTACTCAGGAAGCTGAGGCAGGAGGAGCAAGTCTGAGGTCAACCCTTGGGAACTTACTGAGACCTTGTTTCAAATTTAAAAAGTAGAAAGGACTGCAGATATAGCTCAGGATTTACTGGGCTCAATCTCTAGTACCTCGGCGGGGGAGTGGAGTGGGGGGAGGGAAGAAACCATTAATACCTACTAACTCATGAAAATAGTTTGTCTCTTCTAGAACTTTATAGAGACATCTTAAAAGTGTACACAAATGCTTAGAGATATAAAGCTTAATTGCTACATTTTCTATTACATTATTTTTACATGACAAATTCATTAGCTGTTGTACATTTTATTAGTTTTTTAGTCTCATTCATTCCTCACAGGTTATACCTATGAATTATTAAGTCTACCACAGCACATGTGGAGAAAATGATAAAGGCACCGACATCTAAGCACAGTAGAAAAACAAAGATACACTGATGCATAAAGTGAGAAATTACTTAGTGTGCAGACCTCTGAGACACAGGCAGAACAGAGCACAGGCTAGGAGGCAAGGGCTTCTGGTTTGTGAAAAGCGCATGCCACGCACCAAATGAGCTAATGTGCACTCTGCCATGTTTTACAACATCACAGCACACACTGCCTGAGACTCATGGAAAGAGCCTGCTCCACAAGAACCACGGTGATACACAGGGCAGCCCTGGCTGCCTGTCAATAAAAATTTGCTGATACTTTTGAGTTGAAAACTATTTTACCATGAAATAGATTAATTTAAGGTTGATAAACTGCAGGCTGGTGTTATTTAGGGGCCCAAACCAAAGACTCAATACTTGAACTACATAAATGTATTCAGATTAAGTTGGTGCTAATACCATTTTAATAATCACTCAGCTACCCAGACATGCTGGCACACACTTGTAATCCCTGCACTATGGGAGGCTGAGGCAGGAGGATCACATATTCTGAGCTACCTAGTGAGATCCAGTCTCAAAATAAAAAATGGGGTGAGGATATAGCTAGATTTCATCCCCAGTACCACCACCACCAAAAAAGAAGTCAAATTATATTCCACTGATACTAAATAAACTTACAAGGGACAAGGCAACGTATCATTAACATTTATCAGCTATGCAGCAGCCCATTAAGAACTTATATTTATCAGTAAAAGTATTAGATACTAACTAGCATTAGGGAAGCAAAGGATAGTTTTCAAGACAAAAGGTCTGTGAGACCGAACTGAGGCCTGTACCTTCTTGGGGGGAGGAGGTGGTTTCTGCTGGAATGCCAATTTCACAGCTTCCGCTGCTGATTCGGGTTCTTTAACTATGCTTTTCTTTGAGTCTGCTTCAGATAGCACAACAAAAAAGTGATGGCATTTCTCACACTTGACAAAACGAGTGGATGCTGAAAAGGAAAACAGAGGTCAGCAGAGGATAATAAAAAATAATTCCAATGGTGTTTATAAACTTGAAGACTCATATGAGTGAAAAGTTACACATTACCACAAAGTAGGTTCGTAATTAATGCCACTACCCATGGAAACAGCCTGGTTTATAAGCTAAAGATACTCCAAGGACAAAAGCATTTAGTAAACTACATTTTTTTTTGGTAACAGGGATCGAACTCGGGTGGTGGTATCACTGAGCTAAATCCCTGGCCCAGTAAACTACCTTTCTGAACTATGTCCATTTCCACTAGGTTTCTTTCTCTCTTTCTCCCTTCTTTTTATTTTAGATTTTAGTAGCCCAGTCTGGCCTCAAACTCACAGAGATCTTCCTACCTCAGCCTCCTGAGTGCTGGGGTTACAATGTAAGCCATCACACCCAGAGTTAGTTTTCTTTCATTTTGTGATCTATTTCATTAAGACCAAGCACTGAGATTCATCCACTGAAGATGCTTTTAAAAAACACTTTAAAATATTCAGAAATTATCTATTTTACAGGAATACTTGAAGAAACCACAAATACAAGATTAACTCATTTTCCAATTTTACTATGAAAACTTTCAAATGTACATGAAAATTGAAAGATCTATTTTAATCTTTAAAAATATAAAAAGGCATATTCTTTAGGTTCTCTCACATACATGAGCATTTTTGAAATCGTGACTTTGTAAATATATAGTTTTTTCATATACTTCTTTACTTTCAAAATTTCTATTCTCTAATCCAAAAATCACTAGGTGGTACCTGCTTCTAATCCCAAGTACTCAGGGGACTGAGGCAGGAGGATTTCAAGTTCCAGGCCAGGCTGGGCTACACAGCTACTTCCCAGAGCCCGAACTACATACATAGTAAGAACCTATCTCCAGCCACACCTGCCTTGCAAGTGTGCAAGGTCCTGAGTTTGAGTTCCAGTATAGGAAAAAAAAAGAGAGAGAGAAAGATCAAGCCATTCCCAGAACCTGCAATTAGCAAGATAGTGAATGCCTCTAGTTTATAAGGAGGCACCAGTTTACAACTACAAATGACTGTAAACAGGACAGAATTAAAGGGCAGAGAAGCCTCTCTGATCTAGTTCAAGCTGTGTGACAGGAAAATCTGGCCTGAAAGCATATAAAAAAAATTTCTCTAAAGAAATTAGGTCAAAGGGAATGAGTTTAAACACTAATCTATCACATCATCTTTATTTGTTGTTGAAGGTTTGCTTAATTCAGTATATATTTTACAATGAAGTATGTTCAGTATATACCCAAGTTTGAGGATTCAAGATATTGATCAAAATGCTATCTGAAAAAAATTTACAAGCATGATAAGGCATAATATTTTACTCCTTAAACTAACTAAGGAGCAAAATTCTAATTTTGTTAAATTACAAGGGAATACTTTTTCCTTTAAAGGCTTACTACAAGTAAGGCATTAACCTCCTTTTTACAATAATACTGCTCCCAGTAAACATACTTGTATAATATGCCAAAGATAAGAAAGACTGCCTCAGAGAAAACCGTTTTTGGGAGTTTTGCTCATTTTGTTTTTTTGTGGTGCTGGGGTTCACATTCAGTCTTACAAATGTCAGGCAAGCACTCTACCACTGAGCTGAACACCCAGCCCTGTTTAAATGAAAATTCCTCACAATTCTGAACACATTTCAGCATCAAAGCTAAATTCTTCAATCCATTGTAAGTGTTTAACCCTATGAGACACATGTACAGTAAGCTTCAAAAATATCATACCTACATAAAGAGGAAAAGTTAATAGGCAGTTGAGAGGGCCAGGGATTTAGCTCAGTGGTTCCGCTGCCTGCCTTGCCTCACATGCGCAAGGTCTTGAGTTCGATACTGGTACCAAAAACAAAACAAAACAAAAAACCTGAAACTGCTAAAAGAAGACACAGTGGAAACACTCAAAGGTACAGGCACAAGCCAAAAAAGCAGAAGTCCACAGGAATAGGCAGACTTCTGGAAAAGGATTCAGACAGCACAGAAAACAACAGCAAGAATAAACTACTGGGAATACCTCAAATTAAAAAGTTTCTGTCCAGTAAAGGAAATAATAAAAAAGCGACAGAATGGGAGAAAATCTTGGCCCAGCTACATTTTTGAAAAAAGATTAATAACCAGAATATATAAAGAATTTAAAAACTTAACAGCAAAAAGAAAAAATCAAATAGTCCAATCAATGGGCAGATGAACTAAACAGACACTTCTCAAAAGAAGTACAAATGGCAAATATATATGAAAAAATGTTCAACATCTTGAGAAATTCAAATAAAAACTACAGTGTGGGCCATGGATTTCACTCAGTGCCTGCCTTGCGAGCTCAAGGTCCAGAGTTCAATCCCTAGTACTGGGGAAAAAAATAAAAACAAGCCAAAACAAAAAAACTACAGTGTGATTCTATCTCACTCCAGTCAGAAGGGCATTCATCAAGAATACAAGAAACAGTTGGGCGTGGTGGCGCATGCTTGTAATCGCAGCACTCAGGAGGCTGAGCAGGAGGATCCCTGTGAGTTTGAGACCAGCCTGAGCTACACAGTGAGTTCCAGGTCAGACTCAACTACATAGTAAAACCCTGTCTCAAAAATAAAAAAACCATTCTATCTCACTCCAGTCAGAAGGGCATTCATCAAGAATACAAGAAACAGTTGGGCGTGGTGGCGCATGCTTGTAATCGCAGCACTCAGGAGGCTGAGCAGGAGGATCCCTGTGAGTTTGAGACCAGCCTGAGCTACACAGTGAGTTCCAGGTCAGACTCAACTACATAGTAAAACCCTGTCTCAAAAATAAAAAAACCCTCCCTGGTGTGAATATTCTGCAACAATGCATAAGATTCTAATAAGATTACTGACATTTAGAAATTTTAAGAAAGGAGCTAAAGGTGTAGGAGGTGTGATGTAGATAATTAAACCAATGTAACAGATTGAGACGAAAATTCCCTGGGACACAGTATACAAGTACAATCATCACAAACTAGTTCTGGCTTGGAATAGAAGTCATATGGTGAAGTGGAAATAAAAATGGAGCATAAATCAATTTCATATTTAGATATCAAGAGCTACTTGAAGTAATAATTCTCTGGATCATTAAAATTGGAAGGCTATTCTAACTTTGTGGTGTTTTTATTCATCCAAAGAATACGTATTTTCCCAAAGTCTTTTTGTGAAATGAGAACACAATATTTTTTATGAGAATTAAAGTTATGCAATGAAAAAGACTCTTTAAAAAACATGCTAAATAAAGTGTTTATAGATGGGGAGGGGAGGAGGGGGTGAAGGGAGGGCAGAGGTAAGGGGAAAAAATGAGAATCAAGACTTGCCATGTAGAGGTACATTATCCCAACAATGAATGTAACTGTACTGTATCCCTAAAATGTACCAATAAACTCAATAAAATTAAAAAAAAAATAAAAATAAAAAAACCCTAAAAAGAATATAAGAAACACTAAATGCTGGCCAGAATCTAAGGAAAAGGAAACCTTCTCGCCTGTTGCTGAAAATGTAAATTAGTACATCAACTGTGGAAATCAATTTGGAGGTTCCTGAAAGAAAAAAGAAAGAAAGAAATAATTTGATCCAGCTATACTACTCCTTGGTATGTACCTTAAGCCATTATATTGTAGGCTACTGACATACCCATGTTTATTGAGGCACAATTCACAATAGCCAAGGTATGGAACCAGCCTAGATGTCCTTCCATAGATGAATTAAAAAAATAATATAGATATAACATATATTATATATAACATGTTACATATATTTATATATATAAAATCTGTGCACACATATACATATATATATGCACAATGGGGTATCATTCAGACAAATAAAAACGAAATTTTTTTATTTGCAGAAAAATACATTTGGAGATCATGTTGAAGAAAACAAACCAGACTCAGAAAGAAAAATATTATTCGTTCTCCTGAATATGTAGAATCTAAAAAAGATGAAAGCAGAAAGGAAGATGGGATGGTAGAACATGCTTATAATCCTAGCACTATGGGAGGATAATGCGAAGGTACTGCAAGTTTGGTCATCTTAGTTAGATCCTGTCTCAAAATTTAAATGATTAAAAAGGACTAAGGATATAGCTCAGGGAGAAAGGCCTGGATTCAGTACTCAGGACCACCCCCCGCAAAAAAACAGAAGGGAGACTATTACTAGACAAGAGGAAGGAATAAGGGAGAAGAGGGAGGAGGGGAGGGCTTATAAGACAGGGTAACATGGAAAGAATAAAAATATATGATACACACTGCAACCCTATATTCTGTAACATTTATAAGCATTAATAACAGGAAAAAAGAAAAAAAGGGCAACCTATTATGTAATTTTATTATGTGAAATATCCAAAATACGCACATCCATATAGATAAAAACTAGATTAATAGCTGTCATGGCTAAAGTGACTGCTAAGAGCTATGAGGTTTCTTTTTGGGGTGATAAAAATGTTCTACAATGAGATGAAGCCAGGCAAGGTGTTGCAGGCTTTCAATGCCACAGGAAAAGCAGCAGTTCATGGCTAGCCTGCACTACAAAATGAGTTCAAGGCCAGCCTGGACTGAAAAACAAGACTCTGTCTCAACAAAACACAACACACACACACACAAACACACACACACACACACACACACACACACACAACCACCAAAAATTATTACTAAGTGTAATTTTACAAAATAAATAACTTGAGATAAAAAAGAAACCAAAACAAAGCCCTCCCATTAGGAACAGGATAGCTCAAGTTTAACAGGTATACACAGAGTATTCTCAGCATTCAAAGAGACATGTTCTGAAGAAGCTTTTATTGTGAGTTGGCGAAACCGAGAGGAAGGGCTCGGGGAACTGCTCGGGCCTGCAAGTAAAGCTCCAAAGAGGGACAGTGTCATGTTCATCATCTGTGTACTTTCTGAGCCTGGGCAATTCACTTTTTTTTCCTTTTTGTTTTTGAGATAAGGCCTCACTATGTGGCTCAGGCTGGCCTCAAATTCTCAGGGATTCTCCTGCCTCAGCCTCCCAAGTGCTGGGATTACAGGCATGTGCCACCATGCCAGGGCAAAGTGTGTACTTTTATTTTACTTTTCTCTTCCAAATTTGGAATCCCATGTTGCTACCTCTAGTTAGAATTCCCAAAGGCAATGAGTCTCAGCCTCAAGTTCATTACAGTGGTGTTTCTGCCCTTGGTCTGTTAAGTACAGATTCTAGGACTCCTTCTCATAGCTATACAACCTTAATCCCTAGGGAAGACCCTTTGGAAACTGTTAAGAATCACCTACATGCAATGATTAATACACTAGCTTTTTTTTTTCTCTTCCAAATTTGGAATCCCATGTTGCTACCTCTAGTTAGAATTCCCAAAGGCAATGAGTCTCAGCCTCAAGTTCATTACAGTGGTGTTTCTGCCCTTGGTCTGTTAAGTACAGATTCTAGGACTCCTTCTCATAGCTATACAACCTTAATCCCTAGGGAAGACCCTTTGGAAACTGTTAAGAATCACCTACATGCAATGATTAATACAATCTAGCTTTTTTTTTTAATAGTACTGGGGATCAAACTAAAGGGTACTGTACTACTAAGCTATATTTCTAGGTCTTTTTCCTTTTTTATTTTGCAACAAGGTCTTCCTAAATTCCCCAGGCTGGACTTGAACATGTGATCCTCCTGCTTCAAGCAGCTAGGATTATAGGCATGCATCATCATTCCCAGAATCCTGGCAGGTTTTGAAAACAATGCATAAAAAAAAGTTTAACTCAAGAAGAGCTACTTTACCCCTAAAGAATCTCTAGCTGGTAGAAACTCATGGAGTTGAATCTTCAGGAAAGCAAAATTTCACTGCTATTTGACTGTGAATGAATTACTTAACTTTGCTAAGCCTTAGCTTCTTATAAAAATGAGAAACTCCCAATCCTGACAAAAATAAGGTTGTAAGAGCAAAATTATGTTTGTTGGCATTTAATAATTCAGTTTCTTTCCTGTTCTACTTTAAGAAACTACTCTTAAGGTCTGTAAAGGTTGAACTCTTTCTCTGAATCAAAATATATATGAAACTCATACATTAAGAAATTCTCAAGAGTCAGGTATGGAGGTGCACACCTGTAATCTTAGCACTCAGGAGGCTGAGGCAGGAGGATCACTGTGAGTTCAAGGCCAGCCTGAACTATGTCAAAAGCAAACAAACAAAAGCCCTCCAAAATCTCATACTCTATAGATTTTTTTTTTGGTACAGGGGATCACACTTGGGTCCTTGAGCTTGTAAGGCAGGCAGCGGAACCACTGAGCTAAATCCCTGGCCCTCCAGAATTTTAACTACATCAAATTTGTTCAGAAAGTTTTATAATTCAGTTCTATCACTTTTATGTTGTGATCCAAATTAAATTTCATTCAAACTGACTCTTCTTTTGTCAGGAAAAACCATGAAGATTGGTAATATTCCAGCTATGAAACAGGGACACTTTAAAATTCTAAAACTATAAAAACATGCTATTCCATAGTATTCTTTCATATGGTGACCAATAAATATTAATGATAAATGTGAAATTATACCTCAGGTTTTTATAATGGGGTTAGAATACAGAGAATCTTCTCCAGCTAATCATTAGATACTAAAAGTTTTAAGAAACCCATCCATTGGCCCTTTTACAACTGGACTGTTTGACATGGTGGTGCAATGTAATCTACCCTTGAGTCATTATCATTAACTGTAAATTATGTAGGCAAAAAGTTATTTGATGCTTTCAATTTCATGCTTGAAAGAAAAGTATCTGCAATAGCATCTCTGCATTTTAGACAGTTACTAACACTAACAGAAAAAGTATGATGGTTTATGTATTCCTTCTGTTAGTATCTGAATCATTAATAATTATCAGACTCCCCTCAAAAATTAGCAGACCCTTCCTAGAATTGAGGGCTTACCTTCTGTTAACTAGTTAATAATAAGTAGTATCTTAATATTCGAATGATTATCCTTTCAGTCGCACAGCATCCTCAGTAAGTATTTGAAGAATGTAATAATAAATATAGAATACATCTTGGCTCACTATGACCCAATGATCACACATATTAAAACTCTCAAAATTGAAATCTGAAATAAGGACACTATAGTAAAATAAAGAAACAAAGAGTTTTCTTAATATACTTCTTTATTTTTGTTTTTGTTTGTTTGTTTTTTGAGACAGGGTCTCACTATGTAGTTGGAACTGACCTTGAACCATGTATCCCAGGCTGGTCTCAAACTCACTGGGATCCTCCTGCCTCAGCCTCCCAGTGCTGCGATTACAGGTATGTGCCGCCACACCTGGCTTAATCTACTTCTTAATACAACAGGGCAAAGTACTACAAGTCCTGAAAATTTTTAGTATCTGCTGACTATTTAGAGAATCACCTGAGCTTAGGAAGAAAATTACTCTAGTTTATACAACTTTTACACTTCTATACATTTAATGACTTACAGAATAGACAGGGGAAAAAAGGAACAGTAGAAGAAATAAAACTTACACACAAAGGTCTCTACATGTGTGCACAAGTCGCCACATTTAGGACAGCGCAGCTGGTTTCCACCTTTTCCAGAATTCCCAGAGCCTGATTTCTTACTGCTTCCCTCACTCACGGATTTCTACCATTTGTGGGGGAGAAAAAAAAAAGAGGGTCAATTATTCAGAAGATCACTAAAACAGAGCTTAATTTTCAGAATGGAATTATTAATGTAGTTTATATGCCATCATTACTAGTGTCAAAATATCTATTTACACAAATCAGTCCTAGTAAACATATATATTTACCTGTAGTCCTCTTACACAGGCTGTGCCAAAATTATTATATAACAAATAGCTTCCCTTTAAAGACTCAATAAATATTAGAAAAAAGTTATTATGGTTAAAAAAAAAGACTTTTCAAAGGAATTGCATCAGGAGTTACTATCATGCCAGGTGGTGACTTCGTATTCTGACATGTAACTTTTTTTTTTTTATTTTAAAAATGGGAATAGCCAGGTGTGGTGGTGACGCCTGTAATCCCAGCACTTGAGAGGTTGAGGATCACCATGAGCTTGAGGCCTAGCCTAGGCTACACTGTGAGCGCAAGGACAGCCTGAACTACATAATGAGCCCCTTTCTCAAAACAAACAAACAAATAAACAAACAAAACAGGGCAAGGGATTTAACTCAGTGGCACTGTACCTGCCTTGCAAGCGCAAGGTCCTGAGTTCAATCTCTAGTACTGGAAAAAAAAAGGAATAATTTCTCTTACTTCTGAGAGTGCTATTAGGATTAAGTATGAATATAAAAGTACTTAGCATGGCTGGGCGTGGGTGGTGGTGCATGCCTATAATCCCAGCACTGGGGAAGCTGAGGCAGGAGGATCACTGCTAGTTCAAGACCAGCCTGTGCTACAGTTACAGGGCAGTCTGAACTACATAGTGAGACCCTGTCTCAAAAAAAAAAAAACCAAAACCAAAACCAAAACAAAGACAAAAAACCCCAAAACCAAAATCCAAAAAACAAAAACAAAAAAAAAACCCCAAAACTAGTATATAATATGAAATCAAGTGTAATTCAAATTCGCATAATAACAAAAATCTAATAATTCATTGACCTAATACAACTTGCTAGCTACACAGTAGCCCAACTTGAAATCCAAGACTTTTAGGTAAAGCATGAAAAGTGAAGATTTTACTACCCTGAGTTGTAAGAATTATATCAAAACAGGAAATGATAAGCCGGGTGTGGTGGCTGTAAATTTGAGACCAGCCTGGACTTCATAGTGAGGTCCAGGTCAGTCTCAACTACATAGTGAGACCATCTCAAAAAAACAACCAAAAAACAAAAAGCAAAAAAAACAAGAAATGGTTATTCTTTATTCAATCTTGTCTACAAAGATTATTTAAGGATGCTAATCACTACTTTGAGGTGTTAAAATTTTTAATTATTGCTTACTAAATGCAATGCTTATAAAAGCAAAATTTATAGCCCAAACTGAAACAAAATTAAATTCTTCAGATTATCTTACATATCTCATACTTCCTACAGAAAACATAAGCCAACAAGATACACAGTGCTATTGTTATATGTGATTTAGCTCAGTGGCACTGCATCTGCCTTGTGAGCACAAGATCCTGAGTTTGATTCCCAGTACTGAGAGTAAAGAAAAAAAAAAAACAAAGAGAGAACCGAGGGCTGGGATGCAGCTCAGTGGACAATGTTTGCCTCCTGTGAACAAGGTCCTGGGTTTAATCCCAAGCACTGCAAAAACACCAAAAAAAAAAAAAAAAAAAAAAAAAAAAAAAAAAAAAAAAAAAAAAAAAAAAAAAGCAAAAAAGAATAAAAAAAGACATTCAAATATGAGTATAGGTGCCAATAAAGGTAAAATAATCACCTTATTTCCATCTCCAGAGCCATCTTTATTTGTCCCATCTTTTGAGGCAAAGTATGCTGGTGTTTCTGAAAAGGTTCTCAGAGGGGCTCTGCGCAGAATCTGAGTTTCAAAGGTCCCAAGCCTTCCTAAAACTGGTATATGAATGCGACCACAAGAAATACCTGAAAATAAAATGAAATGTATTATTCTACACATCAAATATTGACACGCTTCAATAAAAGCCTTCAAAACAAACAAAAATATCCCTTGAGCATAAAGGTTGAAAAAAGCTGTCATTGCCACAGTAGTAGGACACACTGAAAGAGAAAACAGCTGTATCATCAGAGGCAAAGTCCTAAAAAACAAGTGAGGCCAGGGCCTCTGAAAAATTCCAGGTAAATAAATATTTTCTGTGTCTATTCTTTCAAAGTGAGGCAAGATGACTCAGATGATAACAATGTGTGATTCTTTGAAAATGTGGGGAAAATCCCACACCTGTTGAGGTCATTATTTTTTCTTTTCTTTTTGCTGTTTGTTTGTTTTTAATGGAGACAGGGTCTTGCTATATAATCCTAGCTTGGTCTGAACTTGCTGTATAGCCCAAGCTGGTCTCAAACTCTCATGCCTCCTACCTCAGCCTCCAGAACACTGGGATTATATATATGCAACACAATGCCTAACTATTACTGTTATAGTATTTCTACCAGTGAGAATATATTTGACAATAACTCTTCTCTCTTTGGTTATAGGAGTAGTACCTGTAACAAAGGAAACAAGTTTCAACCATTTTTAAAACTTATGTGCTAGTCCACTTACACGAGGTGTTTAGTACTCAAAAATCATACGTTGCCAGGCATGGTGGCACATACCTGTAATCCCAGCCTCGGGAGGCTGAGGCACGAGAATTGCTGTGAGTTCAAGACCAGCCTGGGCTACATAGTAAGTTCTAGGTTAGTCTCAACTAAATAGTGAGACCCTATCTCAAAAAGAAAAAAAAAAAAAGAAAAAGAAAAAAATCATACAGAGTTGAATGGTGCTTACTGAGGGTTGGAAGGAATGAAGAGTTACTGCTGACAATAGGCACAGAATTTCAGATTTACAAATGAAAAGAATTATGGACATAGATTGTGATGATGGCTGTTCAACACTGTGAATGTATTTATTACTGTTACATTAGATAGATATGGATAGATTTGGTCCATGGGATCTATTTGTTGCCTAATTTTTTTCTCATGTAAATTAAAAAAAAAATCTCAAAATAAATTATAGCCAATGAAAAAAGAGACATTGGATACTGTAGGGCACCAACTCCCAAGCTGGTCTTTAAGACTGTCCCTTGCACAAAAAAGTTGAACGGCTAGAGCTTAAAATTTTATAGATTTCTGTACTACAGGGCTACTCAGAAGCTTGCATAAATATATCAAAATTAAATGCCAAGAAATGAGAGGTTTTCTAGAAATTTAAGGACAATATTATTATTGGAGATAAGTAAACAAAAAATTTGGAGTGGGGAGGTTACCTAATTAAAAAAATTTAAGAAAGTTATTTGGGAAAAAAAAAAAAAACTAACTTGGCTTCTCTCATTTTATTCCCTGCAACATTCGTGAGTAAGGCTTCAAAACTTCATTTGTGTACCTGTTAGGGCCTTCTTGGGGGAGGGGGTGTTTTGAAAGTCTTGCTGTGTGATTTAGGCTAGCCTTGAACTCACTATGTAGCCCAGGATGGCCTCATACTCCCAATCCTCCTGTGTGAGCCTTCCTGTTAGGACTTTTAATAGAACATCCATCCATACATACGCTGTACCAAAATGCAAAAAACTGGTTTAAATGTATGCTTCTCAATTAAAAACAAAAACAAAAGCAAACACCTGCTTAGTTGTACCTGACTGGGCTGAGGTAAAAGGACTGCAAATTCAGGCCTAGCTTGGGCAACTAATCGAGACCCTATCTTAATACCAAAAAAATGAGCTTAGAGTGGTGAGACAAACCTGTAACTGCAGCACTCTGAGAGGCAGGAGGGTTGCAAGTGTGAGCCCAAATTGGGGAACTTAAGAGACTTAGCAAGACTATATCAAAATTCTTAAAAAAAACTAAAAAGGGATAGGGATGTAGCTCAACATGAAGACCCCAGGTTCAATCTCCGGTGCCACAAAATAATAAAAAATAAAAATGAAAAAGTTAAAGGACTGGGATATAACTTAGTAGCCCATGGATTCAATAACAGATATACAATGTAAGATATGTGTGTGTGTATATATACACACTAAATCAAACTAATCTAGGATTTTTAATCTTTTTTTGTGTGTCATGAACCCCTCAGGCAGTGTCAGGAAGCTTTTGAATGGATCTCAGAACGTTTTTAAATGTACAGAATAAAATACATAACAGGGCAAATCAATTATGCTGAAGTAATTATAAAAATATTTTCAGGGCCAGAGATGTAGCTCAGTGGTATTGCTAGTGGCTGCCTAGAACGTTGCCAAGTGCTGGACTCAATCCCCAGCACTGAAAATAATATATATGCATTTTCATAAACAAAATTAGATTTAATAGCTCTGTTAATAACTATCATGATTTCAAAGTAGCAAAAAGTATCAGGAGTATTTTGAGGTATCAGAAACTGTAATATATGGAAATATTTGTGATTTTAACTGGTGACAAATTTAGGCTATTGTGATTTTGTTTCTTATATTTACAATTAAAGGAAATGCTGTATTTCACTTCAAGATTAGTGAAAATACAGTTCAGGGAACATCTGAATTCTATCCATGGGCTCCTTAGGGAACTGTGAACCTCAGGCGAAGAACCCCTGAAAACTATAAAAGTATTCCTGTGTATTTTGCAAGACTACTTGGCAACAAGATAAAAGCCAGTTAAAAGTTAAACTATTTAAAGGTGGATGTGGTGGCGCACGCCTGTAATCCCAGCACTCAGGAGGTTGAGGCTGGAAGATCGCTGCAAGTTCAAGAACAGCCTGAGCTACATGACGAGTTCCATGGCAGTCTGAACTACTCAGTGAGACCCTGTCTCAAAACAAACAAAAAAAAAGTTTAACTATTTACAAAACATCTGTCACACAGAGCCTCTGAGTTTCGGAGCAGATGCTTTAAAAAATGAATACTAGAATACTGCACACCCATTTTAGGCCTATTAAGAAGTAGGAGCGATCCCAGCACTCTGGCAGGCTGAGACACGTGAACTCTTAAATTCAAGCCCAGCCCTTGGCACTTAACAACTTAGTGAGGCCCTGTTACAAAAATAAAGGGCTGGAGATACAGCACATTGCAAAGACCCTGGGTTCAGTTTCCGATACAAAAACAGAAATAGAAGAAAGAAGGAAGGAGGAGGAGAAGCAGCAGCAACCAGGATGATAAGTGTTATGCCCAGGGCCAAAATCCTGTTGTCTCAGCTACTGGGAAGGCTGAAGTAGGAGGACTGCAAATTCAAGGGCAGACTAGGTAGCAAGATTCTGATTCAAAATAAAGTAAAATAAGCTGGGCGTGGTGGCTCACACCTGTAATCCCAACACTCGGGAGGCAGAGGCAAGAGGAACTATAAAGTGAGACCCTGTCTCAACGCACACGCACACACACACACACACACACACACACACACGCACGCACACACACACAAACACACACACACACACTCACAGTAAAATAAACTAGAGATGTACAGTTCAGTGTAGAGCACTTAGTTAGCATGCCTGAGGCCCTGGGTTCAATCCCCAGTCCCCAGAACTGCACAAAAAGATAAAAAAGGTAAGAAATTTAATCATTTTGTCTTATTTTATATTGACAAGAAAATTAAAATCTAAATATTTTTAAGGTAGGCAGTATTTAACAATCATGAAAATTATGGATGCTAACATGTCTAAGTTCTTCAAGTATCTTTTGAATGGGCAAAGAATAAAAGTAGATCTTTGCAAGTCTACATTTCTTACAGTCAAATTCAGACCAAACACTTGTTAGATCCTTTACAATGCAACCAGGCATTTCTTAATGGACATCTTTAAAATGCAAAGTGACCTCATATAATGCAAGGTATATTTTTAAAATATACATCAATTTGGATAGGACATTCAAAAATTTTTCTATTTTACTATAGATTTCATATTCAAATAAGGACAAAAACACATTAAATCTGATATATACCATAGTCTATCAGGAAAATAAAACATATAGTATCTAATAGGAAGATATACTAAATAAGTTTCAAACTATCATTTAAAATTTTTAAAGTCTAATTTATAGCTAAATGGATGCAACTTGAGACCATACTCAAGTGAAATAAATCAGATACACAAATTTAAATACCACACTGTTTCTCTGGTGTGAGAAACCAAAACTGGAAGCGACTAAAATGTATAATAGATATTGGGGAATGTGAAGAAAATGTTCAAAAGGGAAAAGAAACAAGGGAGGGGGTTGGGAGAAAGGAAGCAAAGGACAAGGAAAAAAAGGGAAAGAAGGAAAAATGGAAACAAAGCTTTATATGGAGAGGAGGGGGTCCAGAGAAGGGGGAAAGGGGAAAAAAAGAGGCAGGACAGCCGGGTGTGCTGGGTGTGATCCCAACACTTGGGAGGCTGAGACAGGAGGATTGCTGTGAGTTTGAGACCAGCCTGGGCTACAAAGTGAGTTCCAGGTCAGTCTCAACTACACAGTGAGACCCTGTCTCAAACACAAAACAAAACAAAAAAAAGAGGCAGGACATATTATGTACAGATGCAAATTCCCTTTGTGTATATTTAAAATGTACTGTAGGCTGGGCATTTAGCTCAGTGGTTCTGCCACCTGCCTCGCAAGTGCAAGGCAAGTTCAATCCCTGGTACTAGAAAAAATAAAACAAATAAAATGCACCAGTAAACGTTTGCTTTAAAAAAAAAAGTAAGAAAGTCTAGGAGATGGTCTGGGGATGTAGCTCAGCAGTAAGCACTTGCCCAATATGTGAGACACTGGGTTCATTTCCTAGTACTGCAAGAAAACAAACAAAAAAATCTAGCAGGCATGGAGGCACATGCCTGTAATCCCAGCACTCAGGAGGCTGAGGCAGGAGGATTGTTGTGAGTTTGAGACCAGCCTGGACTACACAGTGAGTTCCAGGTCAGTCTCAATTACATAGTGAGACCCTATCTCAAAAAACAAAACAAAACAAAAAGTCTAGCTCGGTAAGGCAAGTCCATGAAAATTATTTAGAACTCAACTCTTTCCTTAAATTCTTAATTAGTTATACTGAGAATTCTCCCACTATCTCTTGTTAGAAAATCAGAGGTATTTTGATGAGAAATTCTTAATTCTAATGTTTATAAGAACAGTAAACTAAGTCAGGCATGGTGGTACATGCCTGTATTACAAAAGTCCAACAGGTGGAAGCAGGAAGATTACAAATTTAAACCCAGGCTGACAAGGTGAGATCCTGTCTCAAAAAAATATGCTATTTTTGATTGTTTTTTTGGAGACGGGATCTCACTATGTAGATAAGGCTGGCCTTGAACTCACTCTGTAGACCAGGCTGCCCTCAAACTCTCTGCGATTCTCCTGCCTCAGCCTCCTGAGTGCTGGGACTACAGGATTGTGCCACCAAGACTGGCAGTCTGTATTCTGAGATAGGATCTTGCTCTGTGATTCAGGTTGGCCTTGAACTCACCTCCTGACTCAACTTTCTGAGTGCTGGGATTACAGGTATGTGCCACCACGCCCAGTTAAAAAAAAAAAAGCTTAAAGGTTTAAGGATGTAGCTCTGTGCAAAGATCCTGGCTGGGTTCAATCCCCAGTACCACTTAACAAATACTGTATGATGTGGGGTACAGCCTCAGATTTGAAGCTTAATTTACTTCTTTAAGAAGAAAACAATGGTTCTGTATTTCTGTAAGTCTCTGGCAAACTTTATTAACAGATACATAAATAAATAATAACCATTAATTTGTGTTGGTTTACCTAATTATGTATCTTTACAACAGATAATATAAATTTTAAAAGAAAACAGTGGTTGTTTTGAAATTAATAACCACTTATTTCCTTTGATTCATAATTTTCAGGGACTCTTAGAACAGATCGAGAAATTTCTCAAAGGCTTTCCTGCCCAGAAAGAACACTCAAATTTATTTACCCTTAGAAATGCTACTAATTTCTCTAATTCACCAGATATAAATATGAAGGTAAGGTATTCACTACCTGCAGCACCGGTTCTCAACAAATGTATGCCAAATAAACTGGTTAAAAACTGTCACTTTCGAGTGTTTACAAATCAAAGTTTTGGAACTGGGGCATCTTTCCCTACTAGGTTTAAGAATGTTTTGGCCACATTCACTCCCTTACATATACATATCATTTTACAAAATGTTCCTCCTACATGATTCCATGTTATTTTTTGTGTAGTAAATAAACTGTCAGGACATAGTAAATAAGGATTTCATAACCAAAAAATTAAGAAATTAATTCATGGGCCCTAAACTTATAAAGGATACCAAATTTGTTTAGGAGTTAGGGATTATAAAAGGCTCTAGCTGGGCTTGGTGGTACACACCTGGAATCCCAGCACTTGAGGGGTAGGAAAGTACATAGCAGAGACCCTGTCTCAAAATAAACAGGATCTACACTCATAGTCTTGATATACACAGATTTGGGAAGAGAAAAATGGTTTCTTTTCCGGAATCTCTTGGCTGGAGCGCCCGCCAAGCCTTCACAGCTCTAGATAAAACAAGTAAACAAGAGCCGCTCTTGGGAAACTATCAAGGCCGACAAACTAGGGAAGCCGGCAAGAGACTGTGGATATGCCTAAGTATTTCGAAATCAATTCCAGACATCGTTTTCCCAAATTTCCTCGGCTGTTTCCCCGCAGGCCCCAAGAGCTATCCGTTGCCGAGAAGTATTTTGAGCCCTGTTTATGCTCCAGTGTTGACGACCGCACAATGACAGTGACTTCGCCAGTGTCGCGCGGCCTGCGTCCCGAACCTCCAGCTGGGCGCCCCAAGTGATCCCTAAAGTGACAACTCGTCAGCCGACATTCCCGAGGGGAACCAGGGCGGGCTGAGTGCGTCGGAGGACACTTTGCGTCTCTTTCAGAGTTTATGCGAAGTGGCCGCATTCCGGCTCCAAACTCAGGAGGCCTGAGAGCGCGCAGGCAGGCAAGAAGAACAAACAGGGTTTACTTCAAATTTGGGAAGCCGCTGTTCCACCGGCTAGGAGAGTCCCTATCCGATCCGGAAGGTGGCGGTTTCGGGCGGGACGGGCCTCGCACTCTCCCCGAGTCCTCATCAGTCGACCGGTCCGCTCTCCACTAGCCGCAGCCTCTGGCGCGGACCCCTTCCTTACCTCTCTGCGCCGAGACGAGCGAGGTGGTGATGAGCCGGGCCGCAGCCGCGCCGCAGGTGCAAGCGCCGCAGCTGGACATCTTGGCCGGGCCTAGGCCGGGCCTTCGCCCCTCCTGACCTCAGGGTCTAGGCCGACCGACTCCTATACGCGGGGCGCGATGACGTGGTTTCGAACCCTCCTGCCGGCCAGAAGCCGGATACAGAGTGCACTCGACAGGTAGCCAGGCCCGCTCGCTCGGAGGGTCCCACCGCCTTCCACTCGCCAGGCACCTCTACCTCCTCCTCCCTCCTCCCCCCCACCCCCGCCTACCGGGCCCAGGGAGCGTGCGCGAGCCTGCGCCCTAGACCCAGGGAGGGGGCGTGGGTATGCGCGTGCGTGCTTGAGACCTCAAAGTACGGGGATGAAAGGGGGCGGTGACCTGGTTGCCAATGAACGCGCTACGGCAAGTGGCTAGTCCCAAACGTCCCAACAAGCAAACTTTCCGGAAGTTCCTTGATTTAGAGTTGAAAAGTTTTACACGCGGAACCGTGCGTGCTGCGAGTCGTCTGAG
This sequence comes from Fukomys damarensis, assembly GCF_012274545.1. NCBI lineage: Eukaryota > Metazoa > Chordata > Mammalia > Rodentia > Bathyergidae > Fukomys > Fukomys damarensis. Next base: position 17,054,164 of record NW_022900937.1, read on the forward strand.
CCCTTCTTAGTTAAGCTCCTCGTGGGGTTATCTTTCATTGATGGCAGGGAAGCTCAAAGCGAGACAGGTGGTTTAGATACCCCCAAGAGAGTCTTTAAAGTGACTCCTGGGATTGGACGTGTTGCTGTTAGAGCGCTTATTCAGCATGCCCCGGGGCCCCCGCCCCCAATCCAGCCAGCCCTACGTAAAATGACTTGGCAACCACTGACTCTTATGATTGAATATGTTCCTTCCCTCAGAGATTCCACATCCCGAGCTTTTTGGGTCTTTGGTTTCCTCATTTTTACGGCGTTAAAGTGGTATCTTAACCTAATTCCATGAGCAACAACTTTTGGAAGGTGATAGCTCTCTTCCAAGCCTAGTGATGATTAAACTTTCAGCTCTTGCTTCTCTCTCCGGTACCGGGGGTGGGGGTGGGGGAGCTGTGTCAAGAAAAAATTGGAGGGCCGGGGATTTATCTCGGTAGCGCTGCTCCTGCCTTGCAAGCGCCAAGTCCCGCGTTCCATCCCCGGTATCAAAAAAAAAGCCTTCAGCTTTTGTGAGTGCAAGAGTTCTTTACAATCTTTAAAAAAAATGATCACACTCTAGAAAAGTACCTTTATGGACCCCTCTTCTGCTACTCTCTGAGCCCTATTTCTGCAGGGCCTGCTTCCAATGCAGTCAAAGCAAATCCAAGAAAACATAAATTTTAAAAAAGAAAAGAAAAGAAAAAAAGCAAATCAATTACCTACACAAGGTAGACAATAGCAATAAGTGAATCAGATACATTTCTAATCTTATACTAATTACCTTTTGTATAAGAGTGATCAACTCAGCCGGGCGTGGTGGCGCATGCCTGTAATCCCAGCACTCGGGAGGCTGAGGCAGGAGAATCACTGAGTTCGAGATCAGCCTGGGCTACAAAGTGAGTTCCAGGTCAGACTCAACTACATAGTGAGACCCTGTATCAAACCCCCCCCCCAAAAAAAAGATCAACTCTGACCCCCAGAGAAATTACTAGGTGAGTTTGAGTATGTCTAGGTCTGAGCTTTGGGGAAGGGAATCCTGGAAGTGAGAGTCAAGCCCAGGCCAAACACCAGGTCACTCAAATCAGCCCTCATCAACCTCCAGCCAGAAAAATGTGGCTTCTTGTTCCCTGGACCAGTCCATAAGAAGGGGCATTGGCTTGACCCAGGCCACATGGTTCTTTCTCCCTTGGGGAACTGACTCCTGGTACTTCTCAGGTTAAAGTGGCAGAGGCCAGTTTGGCCTTTAATCCCAGCACTGCTGAGGCAGTACAATTGCGGTTCAAGCTCAGCCTTGGCATTTTAATAATTCAGTGAGCTGTGTCTCAAAAATAAAGGACGACGTAGCTCAACTTGGAGGCTCTGGCTTCATTCCTTAGTAGGGCCCATGGGAGGGCAGGGACCAGAAAAAAGCTCCAATCTTCTTCACTGTGAACCAGTATTTCCTCAGTTGCCTCCATTAATATATATATATATATATATATATTTTTTTTTTTTTTTTTTTTTTTTTTTAGAGGTGTTTCTCTT
>NW_022900937.1:17055784-17144644 GCF_012274545.1 Fukomys damarensis
ATTTTTTATATTTTTTTTTTTTTTTTTTTTTTTTTTTTTTTGAGACAGGGTCTCACTATGTAGCTCAGGCTGGTCTCAAACTCACAGCGATCCTCCTGTCTCAGTCTTCTGAGTTCTGGGATTACAAGTGTGCACCACCACGCCTGGCTGCTCTATGTTTACCTTTTTCATTTACTGAGATTTTGTTTGAAAATTGGAGTCTGGGCATGGTGGCGCAGGCCTGTAATTCCAGCACTCAGGAGGCTGAAGCAAGAACATTATGGTGAGTTCAAGACCAGCCTGGGCTACATAGTGAGACCCTGTCTCAAAAAAATAAATAAATAAATAAAATAAAAAGGGGGTGGGGGAAGGGAGGGGAGGGAAAGGGAGGCCTGTCAGTATCTGTAGATTGCAAATATTGTAATAAAGTAAGCTGAATAAAGGTGTAGTCAGATCAGGCCTCAACTAGGGGCACCACTGCTCCAGGAAACCCTCCTTTTTTCTGGTCTAGGGATGAGACTTCTCATTTGTTAAACAAATGATTTACTTAACACCAGTTACATGCTAGGTGCTAAGAAATAATACTGAAGAAAAAAAATGCTTCTTCACTCTTGGGCTTCCATTCTAATGAGGAAAGACAGTAAGTGAAACTAAGAATATGACAGTGGTAAAATGAAGTGGGCTATCCCTACATGTGGTATAACTGTATTATTCCCAGAGTGACTGAACATTTGATGGTATTTATGGGTTGATGTTTTGTGCATTTAGAGCCTTGTATTCTCAACTATATTCTTGAAGGCAGGTACTTTGTTATATATTTAGGGCTGAACCATAGTAGAAGTTCAGTAAACATTTGATTAGGTGCTTATTTCCTAGCAAATAGTTTTGCCTGCTGGGATGGTGTCTTTAGTAAATCCTGTCCATAAAAAGATCAAGTTATACTTAACAAATAACAAAATGTTAGTGGACAAATATTATTAATGTATACAGGAGTTAATACCAATGGCTATCTAGGAAGGAATTCCCAGTGGTTATGTAATCAGCAGAGTGTAGACTTTGCCCTAGAAAGTACAAAATAGGGGGAGCTGTACACAGCTCAGATTAACTTTTAGTCAGCAGTGTGAACAAGGGTCATGTGGCTCTGGGTCTCAGGCCAGTGATGGTTTCAACAAACAGGCAACACAAATTCAGTAGTTTTGATGCATTTCAATGCATCCTCACAACTGTGTTCTGCTGGTCAGAATACTTGGACTCATTTTGTACTGGTGACAGAATCCAGGGCCTTCCCACTGAGCTATATTTTTTAATTTTTTATTTGAGACAGGGTCTGGCTGAGTCCCCAAGTTGCCCAGGCTGGACTTGAACTTGCAGTCCTCCTGGCTCAGCCTCCCAGAAGTGTGGATTACAGGCCTGTGTTGCCACACTCAGCTCAATACAGTACTTGGACTTTTGGAATCAAAACCCAAGAATCCTGGATCAACACTAACTTTGTTCATGGCTCTTTGATACTTACACCTTATGTAAGGACACAGATGGACCACCTTATAGTGATGTTCAAACTAGGGAACTTGGGCGGTGAGGTTACATCAAGACACCCCAAATGGTATATGAACACAGATGTGTGTCATTTAAATAAAATAACATCTGTGTTTTAAATCGTTCAAAAGTCCATGGTCATTCTTTAGGAAGTACTTGGCCATTGGGTAAAGGAGCACATTCCAATTTATAAGCATATGTTCCCTGCTCTGAAATTCACAGGTTGGGACAGTTCTTAGTACCACGGTGTGGCTGTGTAGCCATGAGATGGAGCAGAGCTTGGGGTCTGGACAGAGTAGCAGAGCTCCAGAGGTAAACTAGGCCTTCTCTCCTACTTGGCATTGTCAGGATAAGCTCTGGTCAGGTTCCCATTAGGTCATCCTCTCAAGTTTTGGTTCAGAAGCACAGGGCCATTTGAGATTTCCCCTATGATAAAATGGATCCTGCACTAGGAAATGGATGGCAAATACCTAGGAGTACACCATAGCAGCTCTTTGAGATAAGATAGTTCTACAACACACTTACTTTCAGCTCTTTTCTGACTGGTTAAAAAAAGATGCTTTAAAAAGAGTCAGATGCAACTGTCCAGTTCACATAGTTTCACAGGAAGAACTGACTCCTTATTATGAGTTATTTACATGTTGCATTTTGGGTAGCTGAAAGCACATAGCTTTTAGTGTTTTCATTTTATGTAATGCTTATTTTCTCCTTTTATAGTAGAGTCTACCTCCCAGAAGTGTGACTATTCTGAGTTGCTGTGAAAAATATTTTTACAGATTAGACTCGGTAAGTCATCTGTTATCAGTGGTGAATTGTTCAGATGAGAAAACAGGCCTATAAAATGACCAGGGTCACATAATGAGTCAGAAAGACAGTCTTATTTTATTTTATTTTTTTCTCTCACTGAGTTTATTGGTACATTTTAGGTTTACAGTACAGTTACATTCATCATTGGGATCTTGTATGTTTACATGACAGGTCTTGGTTCTGATTTTTTGCCCTTGTCCCTGCCCTCCCTTCATCCCCTCCCCATTTACAAACACTTTATTTCCATTTTTTCTTTTTCTCATATTTTTTTTCTTTTCCCTTATTACCTTTCCCCTACCCTTCCCACTTCCCCTACACTTTTAGCCCTTTTCTTCCTATTTCACATTGTTGGTTATATCATTAGGATCTTATGTACTATTATAGTTTTCACACCAGAGAAACTATTTGGTATTTACACATGTGTGACTTATTTATTTCACTTAGGAGTATATCCTCAATATGTATCCATTTTCCTATGAATGAATCTAATTTCTCATTCTTTATGGCTGAGTAGTATTCCATTTTATAGAAAAACCACATCTTCTTTATCCAGTCTCCAACTGATGGGCAAATGGGCTGTTTCCAAGTTTTAGCTATTACAAACTGTGCTGCTATAAACATAGGTATGCATATATCACTGTGATATGATTCTTTTAATTCTTTTGGAAAGATACCCAGCAGAGGATGGCTGGGTCAAATGGAACCTCTAGTCTCAGCTCTTTGAGGTATCTCCATCTTGATTTGCATAGTGGTTGCACCAATCTGCACTCCCACCAACAATGGAGAAGGGTTCCTTTCTCCCCACAAGCCCACTAACATTTGTTATTGGTTGATTTCTTGATAGCAGCCATTCTTTGTGGGGTGAGGTGGAATCTCAGTGTTGTTTTCATCTGCATCTCTCGAATGACCAATGATGTGGAACATTTTTCATATATTTACTTGCTGCTTTTGCTTCTTTGTCTGAGAAATGTCTGTTCACTTCAGAGGCCCATTTTTGAATCAGGTCTTTATATTTGAGGGGCTGATTGTTTTGAGTTCTTTATATATTCCAGATAAGAGTCCTTTGTCTGAGGAGCAGCTGGTAAAAATTTTTTTCACACATTGTAGGTTGTCTTTTAGTTCTGTTGATGATTTCTTTTGCAGTGCAGAAGCTTTTTAATAAGATGAGATCCCACTTTTTAATTCTTTCTTGCTAGTTCCCATGCTACTGAGGATTTGTTCATAAAGTCTTTTCCTATGCCAATGTCTTCAAGAGTTCTGCCTAACTTATCTTTCAGCAAGTTTAGTGTTTCTTTTTTTTTCTCATTGAGTTTATTGGTACATTTTAGGTATACAGTACAGTTACATTCATCATTGGGATCTGGTACCTTTACATGACAGGCCTTGGTTCTCATTTTTTCCCCTTGTCCCTGCCCTCCCTTCACTCCCTCCTCCCTAGTGTTTCTTTTTTAATATTTAGATCTTTAATCCACTTGGATTTCAGTGTAGTGCATGGTGAAAGATAAGGGTCTAGTTTTAATTTTTGGCAGGTTGCCAGTTTCTCCAACACCATTTATTGAAGAGACTATCTTGCCTCCAGTGAGGATGGTTGGCCCCTTTGTCAAAGATGAGGTAGCTGAGTACATCTGAAGTTGTTTTTGTATCTTACAATCAGTTCCACTGATCCTCAGGTCTGTTTCTTTGCCAGTACTACGCTGTTTTAATTATAATAGCTTTGTAGTACACTTTCAAATTGGGAATTGTTATACCCGCTGCCATGTCTCTGTTGCCTAGGATGGCTTTTGTATTCTAGGTCTCTTCTGGTTCCAAATGAATTTTTGCATTATTTTTTCTAGTTCTGTGAAATATAGTGTTGGAATTTCAATTGGTATTGCTTTGAATCTGTATAGCAGTTTTGGTTGTATGGTCATTTTCACTATGTTGATTCTTCCTACCCAGGAGCAGGGGATATCTTTCCATTTTCTTATATCCTCTTGGATCTCTTTTTTCAGAGTGCTGTAGTTTTCAGTGTAGAGGTCTTTTGCTTCTTTCATTAGATTGATTCCTAGATATTTTTTTTTCAGATGCTATTGTGAAAGGAATGATTTCCCTAATTTCTCTCTCAGTGAGTCTATTATTTATTTACAAGAAGGCTATTGATTTTTGAGTGTTGACCTTGTATCTAGCTACTCTGCTGAAAGTGTCAATTAAGTCTATAAGTCTTTTGGAGGAGTTTTTTGGGTCTTCAATGTAGAGTATGATATCATCAGCAAATGACAGTTTAACTTCTTCCTTTCCTATCTTCATTGCTTTAATTTCTTTCTCTTGTCTAACTGCTGTGGCTAATGTTTCCAGAACTATATGGAAAAGGAGTGGTGATAGTGGACATCCTTGTCTTGTTCCTGATTTTAACATGAAGGTTTTCAGTTTTTGGCCATTTAATATTATGCTGTCTGTTGGTTTTTCATAGAGAGCCTTTATTAAGTTGAGATATAGATCATCTATTCCATTTTTTGCAGTGTTTTTATCATGAATGGGTGTTGAATTTTGTCAAATGCTTTTTCTGCATCTATCAAGAGGATCATATGGTTTTTGTCCTTGACTATGTTAATATAGTGTATTATATTTATTGACTTATGTATGTTGAACCATCCTTGCATCCCTGGAATAAATCCGATTTGGTCAGGATGTATGATCTTCTTGATGATCCTCTGTTTTCTGTTTGCTAGTATCTTGTTAAGGATTTTTGCATCTATATTCATTAAGGAGATTGGCCTGTAGTTCTCTTTTTTTTAGTTGGGTCTTTCCCTGGTTTGGGAATCAAAGTGATACTTGCTTCCAGGAGTGAATTTGGAAGTATTGCTTCCCTTTCAATTTCAGGGCAACCATGAAAACTGGTGAGCCATGCAGTGAGCATGACCTCATTCTGGTGTGCAACCAGGCAGACCAGTGTGCTATGCTTAGCATTGTTGAGAGGCTGCAATCATACTGGCCTGCATGCAGCAGAAACCTTATCACCAGATAGCCACACAGCGAGCACGCCACTTCCCTGGCCTGCAATCAGTGAAAGGGTGAGGACTGGTGAGCAATGTAGAGACCAACACTCATTCTGGCTGGCATGCAGTGAACAATTTAATACCTGTTAGTCACATAGTGAGAACGACCAAGCCTCATCTTTCATCCAATGGAATGTTGAGCAGCAGATAACCATGCAGTGAGTTCACATTCATCCCAGGCTATATCCAGCAGACCATTTAGGACCAACTAGGCCAGCACTGGCTCATGATCACAGCAGCCTACATCTAGTCATCCAAAAAGGAATGGTTATCAAGTCAATCAGCCTTCCCTTACCTTGGACTGCAACCTGTGGAGAAATGTGCAGGGCATAGCCATGCAGTGAGCATGCCATTGCCCCTTCCAGCAAGCAGCAGAGAAGTGTGCAACAGATAGAAATGCAGGGAGCCTGCTTTCCCACTGGCCAGCCTCCCACAGACCAGTTTCAACCTGGTAACAGCACAAAGAGCCTTCACTCATATCATCCTGCATTCAGCAGGATTGATGACTGTTTAGTCACAGAATGGGCCAGACATCACCTTAAATGCATCCAGGGGCCAGGTTATAGAATGGATAACAATGCAGTCAGCACATTCTCACCGCCAGTCATCCAGCAGTCCTATGAGGACCGGCCAGCCAAGCAGTGAGCTTTCTCTGATCGCATGCTGCATCCAGTGGATGGTTTAGGAACAGTTAAGCATGCAGAGATCCTGCCCTCACTGAAAGTTATACAGAATTCTGGAGAGTAGTGGAAAGCAATGCTGTGATCCTGCAGTCACCCCCGCCAGGACACAGGCCTGGTATTCCAATGAATTTCATTTAGCCACACAGTGAGCACACTCTGGTCCCTGCCTGCATCCAGTGGACAAATGAGCAGGGCATAGCCACTAAGTAAGAACGCCCTCCCCCAGCCTTCAAAAAGCAGAAAGTTGAGCAGCAAATAGCCACACAGTAAGCCTGTATTCAATCTTATCTGCCTCCTGCAGAATGACTAGGACCAGTTAGCAGCACAGAGAGTTCTCCCTCTTACTGTTCTGTGTGCAGCAAAGTTTGGGGACCAGTTAGCCACACAGAGCTCACTCCTGCCTCATCCTGGGAAATGGTTTTAGAATGTTTAGCAATGCAGTGAGAACATCTTCACCCCAGCAGACACCCAGCGGGCTTGAGAAGCCTGATCAAACACACTTTTGAGCTCACCCTGATCTGGCATTCATATAGTGGACTATTTCAGAATTGTTAGGCATGCAGTGAACACGCACTCGACCAAACAGTCATACAGGTGTCTGGAGAGTAGTTGTAAGATATGCAGTGAGCCTGTCCTTGCCGCAGGCAGGAGCCAGGGCAACTGTGAAATCTGGTGAGCCACGCAGTGAGCCTGTCCTTATCTGGGGGTCAACCATGCAGAACAGTGTGTTCTGCAGTTTTGCAGACAGGCTAGACTCATACCATCCTGCATGCAGCAGAATCTTGAGGACCAGTTAGCCACACAGTGAGCTCGCTAGCCCCCTGGAAAGCAAGCAGTGGATGGATGAGGACTGGTTTGCAACCCAGAGACCTGCACTCATACTGTTTGGAAAGCAGCAAACAATTTAGTACCTGTTAGTCACATAGTGAGAATGACCTTGCCTGATCTTTCATCCAGCAGAACTTTGAGCAGCAGATAACCATGTAGTGAGTTCACCCTCATCTCAGGCTACATCCAGCAGACCATTTAGGATCAATTAGGCCTGCAGTGGGTCGTGCTTGCCCCAGCCTACATCCAGCCACCTGAAAAGGAATGTTTATCGACTCAGTCAGCCCTCCCTCACCTTGGACTGCAACCTGTGGAGAATTGTGCATGGCATAGCCAGGCAGTGAGCATGCCATCAACCCAGAGAGCAACCAGTAGACAAGTGTGCAAAAGGTAGATATGCAAGGAGCCTGCATTCCCACTAGCTGCACTCGCACAGACCAGTTTCGACCTGGTAACAGTAAAAGAGCCCTCACTCATATCGTCCTGCATTCAGCAGATCATTGATGACTGGTTAGTCACACAATGAGCTAGACATCACCTTACTTGCACCCAGTGGACCGGTTATGGAATGGATAACAATGCAGTCAGCACATCCTCACTGCCAGTCATGCAGCGGTCTTTGAGGACTGGCTAGCCAAGAAGTGAGCTTGCCCTGGTTCCAGGCTACATCCAGTGGATGATTTAAGAATGGTTAGGCATGCAGAGATCCTGCCCTCACCTGAAAATTCATGCAGAATTCTGGAGAGTAGTGGTAAGCCAGGCAGTGAGCCTGCCATCACTGCAGCCAGGACACAGTGCTCCCATGAAGACTGTTAAGCCTCACAGTGAGCACACCCTTGGTCCAGGCTGCACCCAATAGACAAATGAGATGGGCATAGCCTCTCACGAAGAATACCCTCACCCCAGGCTGCAAAGAGCAGACAGTTGAACGGCAAATAGCTATGCTGTGAGCCTGCATTCCCACTTAGCTGCCTCTTACAGAATGACCAACATGCATTAACAGTACATAGAGCCTTTACTCATATTGTTGTGCACGCAACAGAACTTTGAGGACTTTTTAGCCACATAGAGAGCCCACCCTCAGCCCTCGCTGCATCCTGGGATGCAGTTTTAGACCATTTTACCCATTGTGTGAGACTGCCCTCACCCTGCCAAACAAACAGTGGGCTTGAGAAGGCCGGTCACCTACTCAATTAGCTCACCCTGAACTGGACTGCATATAGTGGACCATTTCAGCCTGGTTAGGCATGCGGTGAACCCACACTTGTACACACAATCATACAGATGTCTTCAGAGTAGTGTTAAGAAATGCACTTAGCCTGCCTTTGCCACAGCCAGGAGCCAGGGCAACTGTGAAAACTGCTAAATCGTGGAGTGAGCAAGTCCTCATCTCGGTGTGCAACCAGGTGGAATGGTATATTCTGCTTAGCATTGCAGAAAGTTCGCACTCATATCTGCCTGTATTGAGCAGAAACTTGAGGACCAGTTAGCCACACAGTGAGCTTGCCAGCCCCTGTGCCTGCATCCAGTGTATGTGTGAGGACCAGTTAGCACCTCTGAGACACACACTCATACTGGCCATCATGCAGCGAACAACTTTTTACCTGTTAGTCACATAGTGAGAACGATCTTGACTCATCCTTCACCCAGCGGAACTATGAGCAGCAGATAAACATGCAGTGAGTTCACAGTCATCCCAGGCTACATCCAGAAGACTGTTTAGGTCCAATTAGGACTGCAGTGTGCTCATGCTCACCTCAGTCTGATTCTAGCCATCTGTAAAGGAATGATTAATGAGCCAGTCAGCCTGTCCTCACCTCAGACTACAACCTGTGGAGAAATGAGCAGGGCATAGCCATGCAGTGAGCCCGCCTTGCCTCAGATAGCTACCAGCAGACAAATATATAATGGATAGCCATGCAGTGAGCCTGCATTCCACTGTTTTGCCTCCAACACACTGGTGAGGACCTGGTAACAGCACAGAGAGCCCTCACTACTATTATTCTGCATTCAGCAGATCTTTGGTGACTGGTTATTCACACAATGAGCCTGCCCTGCCTTGCTTGCATCTGGCAGAATGGTTATGGAATGGTTAGCAAAGCAGTCAGCATGTCTTTAGCCTGCTAGCCATCCAGGGGTCCTGTGAGAACTGGTCAGCCAAGCAGTGTGCTTGCCCTGGTCCTGGTCTGCACCCAGTGAATGGCTTAGGAATGGGTAGGCATGCAAACCTCCTTGCCTCACCCGAAAAGGCATACAGAGGTATGGAGAGTAGTTGAAAGTCACATAGTAAGACTGTCCTTGCTGCAGGGCTCCCATGAAGATTGTTTGGCCACAGAGTGAGCACACCCTGGTCCCTGCCTGCATTCAGTGGACAAATGAACAGGGCGGAGCCACTGAGCAAGAATGCTCTCCCCACAGCCTTGAAAGAGCAGAAGGTTGAGCAGCAAATAGCCACATAGTGAGCCTGAGTTCAATCTTATTTGCAACCTGCAGAATGACTAAGACCAGTTAGCAGCACAGAGAGCTCTCATTCATATCGTTCTGCATACAGCAAAGTTTGGAGTCTAGTTAGCCACACAGAGAGCCAGCCCACACCCCTGCTTCATCCTGGGATATGGTGGTAGAAAACTTAGCAGTGCAGTGAGAACACCCTCAAATCAGGAGACAACCAGAGGGCTTGAGAAGACCGGAAAGGTACACACTGAGGTCACCCTGACCTGGAGTTCATATAGCGGACAATTTCAGACTGGTTAGGCATGCAGCGAATGCCCACTTGACCAAACAATCATACAGAGGCCTGGAGAGTAGTTGTAAGATATGCAGTGAGCCCATCCTTGCTGCAGCCAGAAGGGCAACCATGAAAACTGGTGAGCCATGAAGTGAGTCTGCCCTCAACCAGGGGTCAACCAGGTGGACCAGTGTGTTATGCTTAGCATTGCAGACAGGCCAGACACATACCATCCCGCACACAGCAGAAGCTTGAGGAGCAGTTAGCCACACCATGAGCTGGCCAGTCCCCTGGACTGCAAGCAGTGGACGGGTGAGGACTGGTTTGCAACTCAGAGACCCACACTCACACTGGTTGGCATGCAATAAACCATTTAGTACCTGTTAGTCACATAATGAGAACCACCTGACCTCGTACTTCATCCAGCAGAACTATGAGCAGCAGATAACCATGCAGTTAGTTCACATTCATCCCAGGCTACATCCATAGCAGATGGTTTAGGACCAATTAGTCATGCAGTGAGCTTGTGCTTGCCCCAGCCTGTATCCAGCCATCTGAAAAGCAATGGTTATCGAGTCAGTCAGCCCACCCTCACTTCTGACTGCAACCTGTGCAAAAATGAGTGGGCCATAGCCATGCAGTGAGGTTGCCATTGCCCCAGCCAGCTACAATCAGAAAATTGAGCAGCAGATAGCCATGCAGTGAGCCTGCATTCCCACTACCTGCCTCCTGCAAAATGACTAACACTGTTTAGCAGCACAGAGTGCCTTCACTTATATCATTCTGCATGAAGCAGAAATTTGTGGGCTGTTTAGCCACACAGAGAGCCCACCATTGCTCCTGGGTACATCCTTGAGTATGGTTTTAGACTGGTTAGCAATGCTGTGAGCCCGCCCCAATGACTCCAGAAAACATGCAGGCTTGAGAAGGCCAGTCAGCCCCGCATTGAGCCCACCCTGTCCTGTCCTACATATAGTGGACCATTTCAGACTGGTTAGGCATGCAGTGATCCCATACTTGACTAAAAAGTCATACAGAGTTCTAGAGAGTACTGGTAAGTAAAGCAGTGAGCCTGCACTTGCCACATCCAGGAGCCAAGGAAAATGTGAAAACTGGTGAGCATGTAAGCACATGCAGTAAGCACACCCTCAGTGTGGCATACAACCAAGCAGACTGGTGTGTTCTGTCCAGCATTAGTAAAGCAGTGAGCCTGCACTTGCCACATCCAGGAGCCAAGGAAAATGTGAAAACTGGTGAGCCATGCAGTAAGCACACCCTCAGTGTGGCATACAACCAAGCAGACTGGTGTGTTCTGTCTAGCACTGTAGACAGGCCACACTCATACCGGCCTGCATGCAGGAGAAAATTGATCACCAGATAGCTACGCAGTGAGCTTGACAGCTCCTTGGCCTGCATCTAGTAAATGGGTGAGGACTGGTTAGCAACTCAGAGACCAACACTCATTCTGGCTGGCATGCAGCGAACCATTTAGTACCTGTTAGTCACATAGTGAGAACAACCAAGCCTCATCTTTCATCCAGTGGAACTTTGAGCAGCAGATAACCATGCAGTGAGTTCACACTCATCCCAGGCTGCATCCAGCAGACCGTTTAGTACCAATTAGGGCTGCAGTGGCTCGTGCTTGCCCCTGCCAGCAACCAGCAGACAAGTGTGCAACAGATAGACATTCAGGGAGCCTGTATTCCCAAAGGCTGGCCTCCCACAGACTGGTTTAGACCTGGTAAGAGCACAAAGAACCCTCACTATTATTGTCCTGCATTCAGCTGATCTTTGATGACTGGTTAGTCACACAATGAGTCAGACATCACCTTATTTGCATCCAGCAGACTGGTTATGGAATGGATAAAAATGCAGTCAGCACGTCCTCACTGCCACTCATCCAGCGGTCCTGTGAGGACTGGCCAGCCAAGCAGTAAGCTTGCCCTGGTCCCATGCTGCATCCAGTGGATGGTTTAGGAATGGCTCAGCATGAAGAGATCCTGCCCTCCCCCAAAAAGTTATACAGAGTTCTGGAGAGTAGTGGTAAGCCACGCAGTGAGCCTGCTCTCACTGAGGAAGGACACAGGACTCCCGCGAAGAACGTTTAGCCACACAGTGAGCACACCCTTGATCCAGGCTGCATCCAGTACACAAATGAGGACATAGCCACTCAGGAAGAACTGCTTCACCCCAGGCTGCAAAGAGCAGATGGTTGAGAAGCAAATAGCCATGCAGTGAGCCTGCATTCCCACTTACCTTCCTCCTGCAGAATGACTAGCATGGGTTAACTGCACAGAGAGCCCTCACTCTTATCATTCTGCATGCATCAGAACTTTGAGGACTGTTTATTCACACAGCCTGCCCTCGCCCCTGGCTGCATCCTGGGATATGGTTTTAGACTGGTTAGCAATGGTGTGAGACTGCCCTCTCCAGGCCAAAAAAACACTGGGCTTGAGTAGGCTGGTGAGCCACTCCTTGGGCTCATCCCGACCTGTGCTGCAAATAGTGGACCATTTCAGACTGGTTAGGCATGCAGTGAACCCACACTCAAACAAACAATCCTACAAAGATATTGAGAGTAGTGTTAAGAAGTGCACTGAGCATGCCCTTGTCACAGCCAGGAGCCAGGGCAACCGTGAAAACCACTGAATCATGCAGTGAGCAAGGCCTCAACATGTGTGCAACCAGGTGGACTGCTGTGTTCTGCTTAGCATTGCAGAAAGGCTCCACTCATACCTGCATGCATGCAGGAGAAACTTGAGGACCAGTTATCCACACAGTGAGCTTGTCAGCCCCTTGGCCTGCATCCAGTGGATGGGTGAGGACTTTCTAGCAACTTGAAACAATCATACTGCCCATCATGCAGTGCACAATTTTGTACCTGTTACACAGTGAGAATGATCTTGGCTTGTCCTTCATTCCACAGAATTATGAGCAGTGGGTAACCATGCAATGAACTTACAGTCATCCCAGGCTACATCCAGCAGACCGTTTAGGTCCAGTTAGGCCCACAGTGTGCTCGTGCTCACCCCAGCCTGATTCCAGCCATCTGAAAAGGAATGGTTAATGAGTCAGTCAGCCTGAACTCATGTAAGACTACAACTTATGGGGAAATGAGCAGGGCATAGCCATGAAGTGAGTCCACCTTGCCTCAGCCAGCTACCAGGAGACAAATATACAATGGAGATCCACACAGTGAGCCTGCATTCTTACTGTTTTGCCTTCCACACACTGGTGAGGACCTGGTAACAGCACAGAGAGCCCTACTAGTAATGTCCTGCATTCAGTGGATCTGTGATGACTGGTAAGGCACACAATGATCCCACCCTGCCTTGCTTGCATCAGGTGGACTGGTTATGGAATGGTTAGCAATACAGTCAGCATGTTCTCACCTCACCAGCCATCCAGAAGTCCTGTGAGCAGTGTGCTTGCTTTGGCCCTGGGCTGCACCCAGTGTATGTTTTAGGAATGGGTAGGCATGCAAACATCCTTGTCTCACCCCCAAAGGCATACAGAGTTGTGGAGAGTAGCTGTAAGCCACGCAGAAAGGCTACCATCACTGCAGCTTGGAGACAGGGCTCCTGTGAAGACTGTTTGGCCATACAGTGAGCACACAGTTTTCTTTGCCAGCATCCAGGGGATAAATGAGCAGGGCATAGCCACAGAATAAGAACAACCTCCCCACAGCCTTCAAAGAGCAGAAGGTTGAGCAGCAAGTAGCCACACAGTGAGCCTGCATTCAATGTTACCTGCCTTCTGCAGAATGACTAGGACCAGTTAGCAGCACAGAGAGCCCTCACTCATGTCTTTCTGCATGCAGCAAGGTTTGGAGTCTAATTAGCCACACAGAGAGCCAGCCCTCACCCATGCCTCATCCTGAGATATGGTTTAAGAAGATTAAGCAATGCAGTGAGACTGCCCTCAACATAGCAGACAATCAGTGGGCTTGAGAAGACTGGTAAGACACGGATTGAGCTTACTCTGACCTGGCATTCCTATAGTGGACCATTTCAGTCTGGTAGGCATGCAGGGAACATGCACTCGACCAAGCAGAGGTCTGGAGAGTAGTTGTAAGATATGCAGTGAGCCTGCCTTTGCTGCAGCCAGGGCAATCAAGAAAACTGTTGAGCCTTGCAGTGAGCCTGCCCTCATCGCAGTGTCAACCAGGCAGAATTGTGTGTTCTGCTTAGCATTGCAGACAGTCCAGACTCATACCATCCCGCACTCAGTAGAACCTTGAGGACCAGTTAGCCACACATTGAGCTTACCAGTTCCCTGGTCTGCAAGCAGTGAACGGGTGAGTAGCGGTTTGCAACTCACAGACCTGCACTCGTACTGGTCAGCATGCAGCGAACCATTTAGTACCTGTTGGTCATGTAGTGAGAACCAGCTAGCCTCGTCCTTCATCCAGCAGAACTTTGAGCAGCAGATAACCATGCAGTGAGTTCACACTCATTCCAGGCTACATCCAGCAGATTCTTTAGGACCAATTCATGATGTAGTATGCTCATACTTGCCTCAGCCTGCATCCAGCCTTCTGAAAAGGAATGGTTGTCAAGTCAGTCAGCCCACCCTTACTTTAGAATTTAACCTGTGGAAAAATGAGCAGGGCATAGCCATGCAGTGAGCCTGCCTTGACCTTCCAGAAGCAAGCAGACAATTGAGAAGTGGATAGCCATGCAGTGGGCCTGCATACCCACTATCTGCCTCCTGCAAAATGATTAGCATGGTTTAGCTGCACATATATTGCTCACTCGTACTGTTCTGCATCATGTAGAACTTTGCAGACTGTTTATCCACACAGAGAGCCCACCATTGCCCCTGGCTACATCCTGAGATACAGTTTTAGACCACTTAGTAATGCTGTGAGCCCACCCAAATGACCCTAGAAAATATACGGGCTTGAGAAGGCTAGCCAGCCCTGCACTGAGCTCACCCTGTCCTGGACTGCATATAGTGGACCATTTCAACTGATTAGGTGTGCAGTGAACCCACACTCAACCAAAAAATCATACAGACTTCTACAGAGTACTGGTAAATAATGCAGTGAGGCTGCCTTTGCCACAGCTAGGAACCCTGGCAAAGGTAAAAACCAGTGAGCCATGCAGTGAGCATGCCCTCATTCTGGTGTGCAACCAGTCAGACAGGTGTGTTCTGTTTAGCATTGTAGACAGGCCACACACATAGTGGCCTGCATGCAGCAGAAACTTGATCATGTAGTGAGCTCCCCAGCTCCCTGGCCTGCACCCAGTGAATCAGTGAGGATGGGTTAGCAACTCAGAGGCGAATACTTATTCTGGCCAGCATGCAGTGAACCATTTAGTACCTGTTAGTCCCATGGTGAGAATGACCTCACCTCATCTTTCATCCAGCAGAACTTTGAGCAGCATATAACCATGCAGTGAGTTCACACTCATCCCAGGATACATCCAGCAGAAGGTTTAGGACCAATTAGGCCTGCAGTGGTTTGTGCTTGCCCCAGCCTAAATCCAGCCATCTTAAAATGAATGGTAATTGAGTCAGTCTGCCCTTGCTCACCGCAGATTCCAACCTGTGGAGAATTGTGCAGGGCATAGACATGCAGTGAGCATGCCATCTCCCTAGCCCACAACCAGCAGACAAGTGCACAACAGATAGACACACAGGGAGCCTGCATTCCCACCATCCAGCCTCCCACAGACCAGCTTTGACATGCTAACAGCATCAAGAGCTCTCACTAGTATCGTTCTGCAGTCAGTGGATCTGTGATGACTGTTTAGGCACACAATGAGCCTGCCCTGTCTTGCTTGTATCAGGTGGACGGGTTATGGAATGGTGAGCAATGCAGTCAGCACATCCTCACCCCGTCAGCCATCCAGCGGTCCTGTGAGGACTGATCAGCCAAGAAATGTGCTTGTGCTGGTCCTGGGCTGCACCCAGGGGATGGTATAGGAATGGGTAGGCATGCAAACCTCCTTGCCTCACCCCCAAAGACATACAGAGATCTGGAGAGTAGTTGTAAGCCATGTAGCAAGGCTGCCCTCACTGCAGCAGTTAGACAGGGCTCCTGTGAATACTGTTTGGCCTCACAGTGAGCACACCCTTGTCCCTGCCTGCATCCAGTGGACAAATGATAAGGGCATAGCCACTGAGTAAGAAAGCCCTCCCCGCAGCCTTGTAAGAGAAGAAAGGTGAGCATCAAATAGCCACACAGTGAGCCTGCATTCAATATTAACTGCCTCCTGCAGAATGACTAGGACCAGTTAGCAACACAGAGAGACCTGATTCATATCGTTCTGCATGCAGTAAAGACTGGGGACTAGTTAGCCACACAGAGAGCCAGCCCTAACCCCTGCCTCATCCTGGGATATGGTTTTAGAATGTTTAGCAATGCTGTGAGACCACAATCAACCTGGCAGACAACCAGTGGGCTTGAGAAAACCGGTCAGACACGCATTGAGTTCACCCTGAACTGTCCTACATATAGTGGACCTTTTCAGCATAGTTAGGAATGAAGCAAACCCACACTTGACAAAACAATCATACAGAGGTACTGAGAGTAGTTGTAAGATATGCAGTGAGCCTGCCATTGCCACAACCAGGAGTCAGGGCAACCATGAAAACTGGTGAGCCATGTAGTGAGCCCGCCCTCATCCTGGGGTAAGCCAGGAGGACCGGTGTGTTCTGCTTAGCATTGCTGACAGGCCAAACTCATACCATCCTGCATGCAGCACAACCTTGAGGACCAGTTAACCACACAGTGAGCTCACCAGCCCCTTCGACTGCAAGCAGTGCACGGGTGAGGACTGGTTTGCTATTTGGAGACATGCACTCATACTGGTCTGGATGCACTGAACAATTTAGTACCTGTTAGTTACACAGTGAAAATGATCCTGCCTCATCTTTTATCAAGCAGAACTTTGCACAGAAGATAACCAATGCAGTAAGTTCACACTCATCCCAGACTATATCCAGCAGGCCATTTCAGACCAATTAGGCCTACAGTGGCTCATGCTCACCCCAGCCTACATCCAGCCATCTGAAAAGGAATGGTTATCATGTCATTCAGACTTCCCACACCTTGGACTGCAACCTGCAGAGAATTGTGCATGGCATAGCCAAGAAGTGAGCCTGCCATCACCCCAGCCAGCAACCAGCAGACAAGTGTGCAACAGATAGACTTGCAGTTTCCTTGTGCTCTCCTCTGACTGCATCCAGCCATCTGAAAACGAATGGTCATTGAGTCAGTCAGCCCTCACTTGCTTTGGACTGCAACCTGTTTATAAATGAGCAGGACATAGTTATGCAGTGAGGCTGCCATCACCCAAGCCAGCAACAACACAACTGAGCAATGGTTTGCCATGCAGTAAGCCTGCATTCCCACTACCTGCCTCCTGCAAAATGACTAGCACTGTTCAGCAGTACAAGAGCCCTCACTCGGATCATTCTGCATGAATCAGAACTTTGAGGACTGTTTAGCCACACAGAGAGCCCGCCATTGCCCCTGGCTATATCATGGGATACAGTTTCAGACTGGTTAGCAATGCTGTGAGCCTGCCCTCACAACCCCAGAAAACAGATGGGCTTCAGAAGGCCGGTCAGCCTTGCGTTGAGCTCACCCTGTCCTGGTCTGCATATAGTGGACCTTTTCAGACTGGGTAGGTATGCAGTAAACCCACACTTGACCAAACAATCGTAGAGAATTCTAGAGAACAGTGGTTAAGTAATGCAGTGAGCATGCTCTTGCCGCAGAAGGAGCCTTGGCAAAGGTGAAAAACAGTGAGCCATGCACTGAGCATGCCCTTATTGCAGCATGCAACCAGGTGAAATGGTGTGTTCTGTTTAGCATTGTAGACAGACCACACTCATACCAACTTTCATGCAACAGAAACTTGATCACCAGATCACCATGCAGTGAGCTCGTTAGCTCCTTGGCCTGCATCCAGTGAATGGGTGAGGACCGGTTAGCATCTCAGAGACCAACACTTATTCTGGTCTGCATGCAGGGAACCATTTAGTACCTGTTAGTCACATAGTGACTACGACCTCACCTCATCTTTCATCCAGTGGAAATCTGAGCAGTAGAGAACCATGCAGTGAGTTCACACTCATCCCAGGCTACATCCAGCAGACCATTTAGGACCAATTAGGCCGGCAGTGGCTCCTGCTCACCACAGCCTACATCCAGCCATCAGAAAAGGAATGGTTACCGAGTCACTCTGCCCTCTCTTACCTTGGACTCCACAGACCGGCTTTGACTTGCTAACAGCGCAAAGAGCCCTCACTAGTATTATCTTGTATTCAGCAGATCTTTGATGACTGGTTAGTCACACATGAGCCAGATATCACCTTACTTGCATCCAGTGGACAGATTATGAAATGGATAATAATGCAGTCAGCACGTCCTCACTGCCAGTCTTCCAGCAGTTCTCTGAGGACTGGCCAAGCAAACAATGAGCTTGCTCTGGTCCCAGGCTGCATCCAGTGGACGGTTTAGGATGCTTATGCATGCAGAGATCCTGCCCTTGCCCTAAAAGCTGTACAGAGTTCTGGAGAGTAGTTGTAAGCCACGCAGTGAGCCTGCTCTCACCACTGCCAGGACACAGGGCTCCCATGAATAACATTTAGCACCACAGTGAGCACACCCTCATTCTAGGCTGCATCCAGTAGACAAATGAGAAGGGCATAGCCACTCAGGAAGAATGCACTTGCCCCAGGCTGCAAAGAGCAGATGGTTGAGCATCAAATAGCCATGCAGTGAGCCTGCATTCCCACTTAACCGCCTCCTGCAGAATGACTAGCATGGGTTAACAGCACAGAGAGCCCATACTCATATCTTTCTGCATGCAGTAGAACTTTGAGGACTGTTGTGCTACACAGAGAGCCCACCCTCACCCTTGGCTGCATCCTGGGATTCAGTTTTAGACCGGTTAGCAATGGTGTGAGACCACCCTCACCCCACCAAACAAACAGCAGGTTTGAGAAGGCCAGTCAGCCCCTCATTGAGCCCACCCTGCCCTGTATTGCATATAGTGGACCATTTTATACTGGTTAGGCATGCAGTGAACCAGCACTCAAACTAACAATCATACAGAGGTCTTGAGAGAAGTAGTAAGAAATGCACTGAGCATGCCCGTGCTTCTACAAAGCTACAAGAATCACATCAGTGGTGCTGTTCTAAGAGTAGACATAGATAGCTAAAGAATACAACTGCAACTCCAGAAACAAACTCTATTTACAATTGATTTTCCTCAGGAGCACCTGAAAACTCAAGGCAGAAAGAAGAGTTAGTTTTTCAGCAAACAGAGACAGGTCAGCTGCATAGCCACATGGGAAAAGATGGCGTACTTGCCTTATACCATATACAAGTAAAACTGTGTCAAAAATAAATGAATGGGAGAGCTTAAAACTATAAAACTTGGAGAAGCCAGGGATTTAGCTCAGTGGTTCCTCCACTGCTTACCTTGCAAGTGCAAAGTTCTGAGTTTGATCCCAGTACAAAAAAAAAAAAAAAAATCACACAGAAGATGGAACATAGGTGTGATTAAGCAACAGTTGTTTGAGCACCAAAGGCATAAGCAATCAAAGAAAAAATAATTAGCCTTCATCAAAATTTTAAAACTTTTATGCTTCAAAGGAAACTATCAAGAATGTGAAAAAGATAACACATAGAAGGAAAAATATTTGCAAGGCATGTGCTGATATGGATCTAGTAGTCATCATACACAAAGAAATCTTAGGATCCAAAAATAAAAAGACAACTCAATTTTTTAAATGGTAAAGGATTTGTTTCTGAGTGTGTTCGGTACTGGGAGATAGGACCCAAGGATTATTTTCCACTAAACTACACCCACTGCCCTTCACTTTTTGTTTTCTTTTGAGACAACGTCTCACTAAGTTGTGCAGGTGGGACTCAAACTTTCAGTCCTCCTGCCTCTGCCTCCCTGAGTGCTGGGATGACAGGCATGAGTCACTGCACCTGGCTTGGGCAAGGGATATGGAGAGACATTTCTTCAAAGAATACATAGAAATGATCAATTTCCAGTGAAAAGATGCTTTTTAAAAAGATGGTCAACCTCCCAATAATGAATGTAACTGTACTGTATACCTAAAATGTTAATAATGAATGTAACTGTACTGTATACCTAAAATGTACCAATAAACTCAATTTTAAAAAAAGATGCTCAACCTTACTATCAACATTACTAAACATTAGGGAAATGCAAATCAAAACCACAATAAAATAACACTTCACAATTGTTAGAATGGCCATAAATTTTCTTTTCTTGTGGCACTAGGGATTGAAGCCAGGCCTCGTGCATGATAAGCAAGTGCTACACCACTGAGCTACATAGAGTGCTCAGCTATTCTTCAGGAAAAAGAAAAATGATCATATAAGCAATCTGTCTGGATGTGGTTGCACATGCCAGAAATCCCAGTACTTGAGAGGCTGAGGCAGGAGGATCATGAGTTCAAAAACAGGTGGACCAGGGCTGGGGATTTAGCTCAGTGGTTTTGCCACCTGCCTTACATGCGCAAGGTCCTGAGTTCAATGCCTGGTACAAAACAAAAACAAAACCATGGTTGACCAGCCAGATTCTCTTCCACCCAAGGAAGATAATGCATAACTGACTGCATAACTGAATTGTCCTCTATGGCCCATTCCCGGCCTGGACACATGGACAGATGACTGGACTGGAAGTGTAGACCCAATTCAAACTGGGTCAATCAAAGTGAATCCCCAAGAGCTTGGTGGGTAGGATGTAGAGAGGGTAGAACCCAGGCTTCCTACAGAGAGGAGAGACCACATGGTGAGAGGGAGAGACTGAGATACAGGTTGGCCAGAGAGGAACCTAGAAAGAGGAGAAACAGAAGGAGAAATCAGGTCCCAGACAGTCTGAGAAATGGAGTGTAATGTTCAAGATTGGCAGAAACCAGTGAGGATGAGAAGGGATAAGAGAGAAAAAATTAGGGGAGAGATGGCCTGGATTCTGATGCCTCTGATGTTTCTGGTTTCAGTCCTTTCTGAAGTTAGCTGGCATCTTGTTCCTTGTAATCAAGACTTCCTGCTGGGTGAGGCGGCACCTGCTCATAATCCCAGCACTCTGAGAGGCTGAGGCAGGAGAACTGCAATTCTGAGTCTAGCCTGGGTAATTTCACAAGAAGACCCTGTCTCAAAAGATAAATAAATGAATTAATAAATAGGGCTAGACATGTAGTTCAGTCCAAAGGCCATAGGTTCAGTCCCCAGTGCTACAAAAACCTTCCAGGGTGCAGTCCCGACCTCTACTCCTCAGCTCTAACCAGACTCTGTCAGAAGCCCCACCCATCTCCTTGCGCTGCCTCAAATTTTGCTTAAATCTTCCCAATCCTTCCAGCCTCTGATTGTGTCCAGATATCTGGGTGACATTTTTCTTTATCATGCCAGCTGCTAGAGCTTTCCAAACTCTCGAGAGCAGCGTCTGGAAAATCCCTGTTTATAAGCAACCTCCCTAGCTTCTTGCCTGTGCCTTCCCTACCTGCCATTGGGATCCAGCTCGCTAGAGTTCACAGTAACAAGGAGTCAGCGGGCTGAGACTGAATCCTAGGGCTTCGCATCGGGCTTGATCCAGCAGGAGGAAGAGAGCAACTCTGGAACCAGCAGTGGTCCAGTGCACTCAAGTCATCCTGGGAACTGTGGCCATCACCTCACTGCTAACCCCCATCAGGGCTTTAGAGGTTCAGAGTAGAATCTAGAACCAGCCCCTCCATTTATAGACAAGGAAATTGAGGTCCAGGGGAAAGTTATACAGCTTACAAGTAGCACATCTGGCTTTGAAAGCAAGATGCTTAGAAACTGGGTGTCACTGGCTCAACTTGACAGTAGTAGGTTTTATTCAGTCTCTTAAAGGTCTATCTGCTTGCACACCCAGCCTGACAACTAGTAGGCATTGGAGAGATGTATGGTGAATTTAAAAAGCTGTCAAGTATCAGCTGCTGCCTGCCAGAGTTCCTTTATCCAGGCCCTCATTTGAGGACAGCAAGGGAAGGACATGGGGTGGGAGCCACCTTGCCAGCACCTCCCTAGGAATGGCAAGGGCCTCGTGGTCAGGCTGGAGCACGTACCCTTGGGCTCCTGAACAACAACCCTTTGGCAACAGCAATCGAGACCACCCACAGCCCAGCTGTGAGTGAGAGCTGTTTCCTGGGAGCGGAAGGGATGAAGTGGGTCAAGTTGCAATCAAAAGGACACTAGGTCTCAGCCCTTTGTGTGTTCACCTTCTCGGAAGCAATGGGGATGGGGTGCTCAGCCAGAAAAGTTTTTAACTGGTTACACACTGCACCCCAGGGAGCGGATCTGGTGTTTATCTAAGAGGACAAATCCAGCACAGGCCAGAGGCAGCCATGGATTAGGGAAAGCTCTGGTCCTGATTGTACACAATGCCCTCTCTTCCCCAGGCCCCTTTCCTGACAGTGCTAGAGGGGCTGAAGAGGGGTAGTGAATGCACCTTTCTCTTCCCAGCCCTCTGTCCATACCTCCAAAACTATTCCGATACCACAATTGGCCTCTGATTTACTATATAATTATTTTGTATTATTTTACTTTTTGTTGCTACAGACTGAGCCTAGGGCCTTCGTACTGAACTACATTCTCAACTCTATTCTTTTGTTTGCGGGGGTGGTTGAGACAAGGTCTTCCTGTATATTTGAGACTGACCTGGAGCTCATTATGTAGCCCACGCTGGTCTCCTCCTGCCTCAGCTTCCCAAGTGCTGGGATTACAGGCATGCACCACCACGCTCGGCAGGTCTCTTTATTCTTTATTTGGGGATAGGATCTTGCTACATTGTCACTAAATTGCTCAGGCTGGGCTCAAACTTGCAATCCTCCTGACTCAGCCTCCCAGAGTAAGTCAGCCAGCCCAGCTGGAGAAGGCAACAGCCAGAAAGATGACACCATAAGACCACTTAGCCAGCTTGCCAGACCCTGGGTCAACCTATTGTGTAAGCTGCGGTCTTGGAAAGACAAAAATCAGGACACATTTTTAGTTTTGCTCAGGAGCCCAGAACATGTTCACAACTCCAGGAATCTCTGCTCTCTCTTGCAAAAGGAAAATATGATCCACGAAAACAAACTTGACTTCTGGAGCGTGTGTCTAGTTGCCCAGCCCTGTCACTTAGAGACGGTGGGCCTCACTCCACCTTGTGACCACTCTCCAAGTCCCTGCACTCACCTGAGCAGCTGGCTCACTTCAGTGGTTAAAAGACAGGACAGTGACTTCAAAACCCAAGTACAGGGGCCGGGGATTTAGCTCAGTGGTTCGGTGGCCTGCCTTGCAAGTGCAAGGACCCCAGTTCAATCCCCAGTACCAAAAAAAAAAAAAAAACCCCAAGTACAGAACATGCCTTTGTTGACATACACTCTGGGCCACGATGGGCTTCCAAAAAAAGTGAAAGCAAATATAAAGGAAATCATACAGTTAGCAACCTAGGGTAACCATGGATACCAGGACTTGGAAGAGAAACTATGATTACCCTATATTCAATAGCCTTTTTTGTTTTGTTTTGTATTTGGAGACAGAGTCTCACTATGTAGTTCAGACTGACCTGGAACTATGTAGCCCAGGTTGGTCTCAAACTCACAGCGATTCTCCTGCCTCAGCCTCCCAAGTGCTGAGATATAGGCGTGCACCACCACACCCAGCTAATAGCCTCACTTTAAATGTACACTAGGGTTCCAAATTTTGGCCAGCAAAATAAATTTACGTTTCGAGTAAAAATATTGTCATTTATTTCACCGCCATTTATATGTATCAGCTGTGATAAGGCTTTGCAAGACCAAGAGCCATGCTTTATATCAGTTATTTCATCTTCAGCATCAGATTATCATTATTACAGAGGTGGGCAAAACCATGCACAAAGAACGGGAAGTACACTTGCATTCATAGCACTAAATGAAGAACACAGCTGCAGAGTTGTTCCAGGGGCCAATTCCCGTGTTTGTTTTTAAAAAGCACGAAAGGGCTTTACTTGGCCATTCTGGGGGCTATGTGCCAACTGGTATTGTGGGACAAAGCCAGGAAGAAACAAGCAAACTGCATCAAAACAGATGTGTTTAAATTAACGGAGTGGCAGCACGTGCATCAGTCACGCTGTGGCTGAGGTGCGGAGGAGTGTGAAGAACCACAGACTCAGTTACTCAGAGGCTGTTGAGGAAGTCTCAGCGAGACGCCCCGTCCCTGCTGGCGCTGGCCACTCCTGCTTGCCCGCTGCCGCCGCCTAGAGGGTGCTCTTCCTCGCAGGGTGCCTGCAGCAGGAGCCCTAGATGGGGTGCTTTGGAGGTACTGGAAAGCACTCTGGCGGCTCACCTGCCTCTCTGTGCAGGTAAAGGTGAGGGCCACACCCACGTTGCTCTTCATGATTCTGGAGGAACCATCAGAGGTGCCATCAAAGCACCGGCCAAGGGCAATCTCTTTGGCCATGCGAGGGTCCTGGTCCGTGACTGTGTAGATTCCATAGTTGTGGCCCAGCGGGTCCAGGGGTGCCAGCATGGTGTATTCGCTGGTGTCATTGTTGACTGCCAGTGGGAGGTGGTTGACCAGATACTCATGGAGCATGGAGTTCATACTGGCTCGATGACAGCTGCCCTGGGGAATGACTTTCACCAGTGTGCGGTCCACTCGGTCCTGGTCATAGAGCATGCCACTGCACTTGAACTCCAGACATGCAGCTGAGACATTGGGCTGGTTCCTGTCCCGAGTGCTCTTCACGTCCCGGATTCCATAGAGCTTCCCCACTGTCCGTGGGTGGGTGCCCCCCATGTTGCGGGATCGCACATTCACCTCCAATGGCCCCACGACCTTCACTTTGATGTAGCAGGCCCTAAACTCCATTGGCTTGGGCCACCATGCCAGGTAGTCTTCAGTCCAGCTCAAGGGGTCATCTTCATTGAAAGGAACTGTGTTATAATCATACCGATCCCCCTCAATCTGGTAGAACCGGAAGTGGGCCTCACTGGGAGGTGCCTCCTCACAGGCCC
Organism: Fukomys damarensis; assembly: GCF_012274545.1. Taxonomy (NCBI): domain Eukaryota; kingdom Metazoa; phylum Chordata; class Mammalia; order Rodentia; family Bathyergidae; genus Fukomys; species Fukomys damarensis. The sequence continues at coordinate 17,080,378 of NW_022900937.1, forward strand.
GAAGGTTCTCAAAGGCATAGATAGGCCCGTTACTCTCTTCAGCTGAGTTGGGCCTTGGCTTGGCCATGCTGATCTGGAAGGCTGTCTTTTTAAGCTGGGGGTCCTCGTGATCTGTGCGACGGTACTTGAGCTTGTTGAGGTAGGGCTGAGGGACGCCAATTGCATTGGGGTTGAACTTAGGAGAAGACTCCACTGCTTCCAGCTCCTCCCCACTCAGGCTTGCGAGGATGTAGGCAGAGTAGGCATCAGGGGCCTGGTCGTCACAGAAGGCAGGCACACAGGCTCCATTGGGCCCTGTGAGGACACTGTCAAAGCGGCCCCAGGCCCGAGGATTGGACGAGAAGCCAGTTCTGGGCTCCAGGTTGATCACAGAGACCACGACACCCTGGATTTGTTCACTGGGCAGGAACCTCTCACTCCGGTAGGCCCTCACCTTGATAAAGCACCTCCTGCTTTCAGGGACATCCAGGTTAAAGAGCCTCCTCTCTCGGATCTCCATGTTGCCCACCAGGAAGGTCCTGTCTTCCCTTCTGTTCCTCCTCTGCCTTTCAAATTTGAAATCACCTTCTTCCTCCCACAGCCCCGTGTCTGGGTTGAGTGACCAGAGTTTCATCGCAGGCACATGTTCTGGCATCTTGACCTGGGTGGAGTCGAGGTGGACCTTGACCTTGCCAGCATTCAGTGGCTCTAAGGTGGTCTCATCTCTGAAGTCCACAGAGAACATGCCATACGTCCGCAGAGGGAAGGTGTCTCCTTCACTGTTGATGAAGTTCAGGTCACTCTGAGTGGCTGTGGCAGTGGCAATATCTCTGGGATCCAAGAAGGTCACACTAGCCTTCACTTTTCCTGCATAGGGCTCTCCATTCTGCCTGTAGAAACTGCCGGATGGGATCTCTAGTTCAGCCATGGGGTCTTCGCCAGCCACCTCTCCCAGGGGGATGACATTGGTCTCCATGGCATGCAGAGTGACAGGTTCCTTCCGCCGAAGCATCTTGATCTCATGGAACACCGCACTCCCCTTCCTGTTGAAAGGCAGGACCTTGGTGGTATTGACAAATTTCTGTAGCCTGTCCACGAAGGTGAGCACCAGCCTCTCCGTGTCCTGGGGGACATGGAGGGTGAAAGTGCCCTTGTAGCCAGTCATGCTCACACGGTTGCCCCCCATGTACACATGGCCAAAGCGCATGGGCTCCCCAGTGTCTGCCGCACTGACACGGCCCCGCACAATGCTCCGTGTCTCTGTACACCGCAGGCAGCTGCACTCTTTGGCCACTTTGGTGGGCAATGTGTACCCACTACACTGGATCTCCTTCTCCTCTGTTTTGGAGATGCCACAGCAGTTTTCCACAGCATCCCGGCACCGGATCCCATTATCCTGCTGCCCTGCACAGGTCTTGGCAGGACAGTGGCCTACGTCATAGTAGAAGGAGTTGGTGGCATTCTGGAAGCAGTCATGGGGAAGTCGGATAAGGTAGCTCTCAGGGGTTGGGTTGCAAGGACTCTCATTGGGGGCTGAGGAGGAAATAGTACGGCTGTTAGGATGCAAGTTCACATCCTACGAAGGGTACCTCAATGTCACCTCTGCAGTGTCCAAAGGACTTGCATATCTGCAACTCTGCTTTGCACAGAACTCTGGGAGGGAGATGGGGCTGCTGTTATCAATCGCATCTTGCACGTGGGGAAATGGAACCGGGTGCTGAGACCATGAGACCGTGGTTCTCTGTGGAGGGGCCTGAAAGTGTGTGAGGGGGTTTGGGAGTTATTACCAAAATCAGGAGTGCTACGGGCATACAGGGGGCAGGAGCTGAGTGCTGGGATCACAGGCATGTGCCACCTGATGTTTCATGGCTGGCAGTGCCTGGCACTGATCCACTTAAAATGTTTCTTCTGCATCTTGTATGATATCACACACACGCAATGGGACATTCACATAGAGTAAGTGGAAAATCTGTTGAAGATAATTAAAATTATAGCCTGGTATTTTTTACACAGCCTCAACCACACAATGAATCTTTCAAGAATACAACCACCATATGAATCAATCCAAGATTGCACTTTGTTTAGCTTGGACCAATACCAAGAATAATCCCTCATTTCACTCAATCTTAGCCAAAAGGCCAAGAAGCGATTTTTTTTTTTTTTTTGTATCAGGCATCAAATCCGGGTCCTTGAGCTTGCGAGGCAGTGGCAGCACCACTGAGCTAAATCCCCGGCCCTCCCTCATTTCAGAATAGTCAGCGTGACCTGTCATTTATCATTATCACATGTGTGGTTACTCTGGATTTATGTGCAGATGTCTGACCTCTTGATTCATCTGTGTCACTGTGTCAAAGCATTTAGATACTGCAGTGATACTTTATGTATTAAAATCTCTCCTTTTGTCTCTGCCTGTTTTGTGAGACAGAGTCTTGCTATGTAATCCAGACTGGCTTTGATTTTTTTCTAGTACTGATAATTGATCTCAGGACTTGCGTTTGCCAAGTGGGTGGGGCGCCACTGAGCTATGTCCCCAGCCCTCCTGGCTGGCTTTGAACTCACTGTATAGTCTAGGTTGGCCTTCATCTTATGGTGATCCTCCTGCATCAGCCTCCTAAATGCTGAGATTATAGGGGCATGCCACCACTCCTAGCTTTATTTCTCCTTTATGTTACAATTAGGACCATATGCTTACATATTTAGAAAGTTTATGTAGTTACTATCTATAAATTGAACTTTAGAATAGTAAATCAATATTTTTTTTAAGTCACTATGCCAGCCAGGTGTGGTAGCACGCACCAGTAATCCCAGCACTCAGGAGGCTGAGGCGAGAGGACGACAAGTTTGAGGTCAGCCCAGTCTACACTGTGAGTTAAAGGCTCGTCTAATCTATACAGAGATGCCTATTTTTTTAAAAAAAATCACACCAAATGGGAGTACTGGTGTGAGGGACTGGGAACCACTCCTGGGGGCGCCTTATCTCCTCTGCTGAGAACCAAAGTCTCTGTCTTGTCTGTTCTGTGGTCTGTTGCTCAAATGCCTAGAAGTCTGTGCAATATTCCAGAATTCTCCCAATAATACTCTCTTCCTATTTCTGCTTTTTTGGTTTTTGTTTTGTTTGGGTTTTTTACTGTATTTTGTTTAAGCCAATTACTAAGGTATCTTCTCTCCCCTTCACTTTCTAAGGACAGGCTTCCGGAAGACCTGTGGCTTTAAATCTCTTCCTCTCCAGTTTTCTTCTAGAAGCCAGCTGTAATCAGGTCGCCTCTTCTGTTTGTTTACATGTACGTGTTGTTTGTTTGAGATTTGTTTTGTTGGGGGGGTACTAGGGATTGAACCCAAAGCCTTTACATTGAGCTACGTCCCCTGCAGACTTTGCTGAGTTGCTAAATTGCCCAAAACAGACTCAAACTTTGAATCCTTGATCCTCCTGCCTCAGCTTCCCAGAATGCTGGGGTTACAGGCCTGTGTCATCACACCTGATGAGATCATCCTTTATATATAGCCCTTGGGGGTTCCCCACTTCTGTGATTCAGTCCACACTGGCCCCTCAGTCTGGAACAGCTCCACAGCCAGTTCCTGCCCGCTCTTTTATTTATTTATTTATTTGTACCGGGGATCAAACTCAGGACCTTGCGCTCACAAGGCAAGTGCCACTGAGCTAAATCCCCCACCCAAAACACTTTTTTTTAATTCTTTTTGAGACTCACTACATAATTCAGGCTGGCCTTGAACTCACTCTGTAGCTCAGGCTGGCCTCAAACTCATGACAAACCTCCAGCCTCTGCCTCTTGAGTGCTGGGATTACACGCTTACAAGCATGCAACACCACGCCCAGCTACTCAGGCATCTTTTAAACCATGTGCACCCAGGCCACATCCCAGGTTAAATGAGATGCTTTCAAGGTAAGGCAGGGACATCGATGTTTTTTTTAAACTGTCAATAGATGGTGCCAATAGGCAGGTAAGGCTAAAAACCATGGTTTATAGCTGAAATTGGCTCCTTAGAAGGTATCCATCTCTGATCTGTCAGAATCCACAGTCCATTTTCTCCTGCTTTAGCTAAATTTTTCTGCCTTTGTCTCTTATTTACATTTCTTCACCCCTCCTCAAAGGGTGGCTTTGTGACAACAGGATTCAGGATCTCTGCCATCTCTGGGTCCCAGAGGGCAAAGCATTATGCACGACTCAGAAGCCCAAGCATTCACTGCCCAGTTATGATCCCAGGGTGCTGGGCCTGCCCTGCTGCGGACCAGAGACCCCAGAATACCAGAGAAGCTCACCTGTGACCGTCAGCTGGGCAACCTGCGACTTCGCAGCTCCCGCATCACTCTGCGCCTTGCAGAAGTACTCCCCGGCCTGCTCTGGCCACACATTTCTCAGCAGCAGCTTGCCCTCCAGCTTGTAGAGGGAGGGATCCAGCAGTGTGTCGTTGTGATACCTGCAAGGCACAGAGAGGAAGAGCCCGCGGGGCAGTGGGAGGGAGACAGATGGGTTCCCGAAATGCCAATGTCGCTTCGGGCTTGGCTTAGCCTGGATGGAACACAGATCAGCCTGGGAGTCAGGGGCCTTGGTTCTAAGTCCCAGCCCCACCACTTAGATGGCAAGGGATCCTTGAACTGATCATCTCAGCTTCTGCTTCCGGGTCTACAAAATGGCACCAATGGTCTCCAGCTGACCTCACAGAGTTGTTGGGATTGCCATGCAAGAGAGTGGCTGGAAAAGGTGATGAGCCAGCCAGCTTCAAGGGTACAAGAGGGCTCAATGGTTGCCTGAGCAGCTTCGACCCTGCTGGCTCCACCTGCCAGCGCTAACACCCAGGCTCTGTGTCGGTGCCCGACTTCTCACTATCCTACTGGTGATGGCTGCAGAAAGCTCTGCTTTCTGAGGAGTGGGCAGGGTAGCTGGCAGAATACGCACCAGAAATACTTGTCCGGACTGGGCTTCCCTGTGGCTTTACAACACAGGGACACACTCTGCCCGGCTCGCCGTGCTTTGGTCTCGGGGTTCATCACGATGTATGGAGTCTCTGGGACACCAGATGAGAGACAGCATTTCGTTTTTTTTCTTTGTGACAGTTTCTTGATGTTATGTGAATGTTGTGGTTCCCTACCCCGACCCCAGCCTATCTCTAATGCTCCTAATGCCCACGGGACTTGGTCCACAGTGGAGTCCCCCCTTCCACCATTTCAGCCTGGGACAGCAGGAACCCCCAGGATCCCAGGGACCTTGTGCCAGCCACAATGCCTAAGCACTACAACAGGGACAGAACTGGCTGTTGAGATAGTCAGATACTGGTGTTCTGCTGCCCTTGACAACATTTTTTCTTTTTGGCCATTCTGCACCATTTTTGGGCTCTGCAGTTCCCTCCCTCTAAGACCTCCAATGCTCACACTGTATTGTAATGGGCTGTCTTAGATAAAGTGGTCTGGAAAACCCTCATACATCAGGCACAGGACTTCTAGTATCTGCAGAAAGAACATGCTATGGAAAATACACACATCAGGTGCAAAGGACCTGAGGCAGGAGTGTGTCTGTATTTAAGGAACAGATAGGAGGCCTTTGTAGCTGGAAAAGAATGACTCCATGTGGGAGGAGTAATAAGAAAAGAAAGAGAAATAAGGGAGGGCCAGATTGAGGCCTTGTGAGCCACACTGAAGACTCTTGGTGAGACAGGAAACCAACTCTTAGCACCTAGAGAGCTTTGTACCTGCCCTCGTGAACTCTGCACTGATGGTGGCTGACTTCAGCTTGGTCTTGGGCATCGTGAGAATGATGGGGACAAACTTGGCCTTTGTGATCTTCAGCTTGCTTTTGCCGTCGGGGCACAAGCCAGGGACTTGGAACCTGCCACTGCTGTCTGTCTGGGTCAGCATCTTCGGCGTCTTGGTCAGCAGGTAGACGGTGGCTCCTGAGGCTGGGTTACCGCCAGGGAGGGAGACAGCTCCGTGAAGCATGAAGTCCTCACACATGCAGGCATCACACTCAGCATTCACCTGGCCCATGGGGCAGGCCAGGTCACAGGCTGTGGTACAAGGGGCCACATCAGAAGGGTGTACATGGGTTCTAACCTCCTTCACTACACCCCAGCCTGCAGGCTCACTTGGACTCCCCTTTCCCCTCTGCCACTCTATTATCAGCCTAAGATAAAATTTTTTTTTTTTTTTGGTACCAGGGATCAAACTCAGGCCCTTGCACTCATGAAGCAGGTGGCAGAACCACTGAGCCAAATCCCTGACCTTGAGCTAACTCTTACCCATCCTTTTAGACTGAGCCAAGATACCTCCTCTAGCCTCCCTGGATTTCTCTAAGCTATGATCACTTCCCTGCCCTGTTCCCCACATTATCCTATAATCAGAGCACATGGTAGAGACTCAGTTAATACTCGGGGGGTGCATGAGAAAACTGATCTCAGAGACTGACCCTCCAACTACCCATCCTTTCATCTGCTTCAGCCTTACCACACACAGCGCCAGTGCCAGAGGGAGGGTAGTACCTGTACAAGCCTGGCTCACACAGAGCTGGCCCTCCTCAGCGGCTTCACTGCATAGTGACACCGTCTCTGCCAGGAAGGCGCGTGTGCGGGTCTGGACCCCAGTTTGACCACAGGGAGCTGAACAATTGCTCCAGGGAGACCAGGGACCCCAAATGCGCTCTGTGTCCCGCCGCAGGGAACCTGCAAAGTGAGATCAGTGATGACCTAACCTCCCTCCCAAAGTAGTCATGAGAGAGCTTGTTGCCAAGCACTGGGATTTGATTCACTGTCCCACAATGTTCAGGGACAGTACCAGCTTCCTTCTCCCAGAGGTCAGGGCCTATAGTGACATGGACCAGCCCTCTCTACCCACCTGCTTCTTCCTGGTCTGAGGCAGAAGACACGCTGCACCCCCACTGCACAAGGCCTCTATGGGTACCTAGGCCTGTGGCATCCAGCTGTGTGAACTGGCAGAACCCTAAAAAGGAGGGTGCCCATCCATAGGAGCTAGACTGCAGCTGGTGCCCAACATCTGAATTACCCAGGGCAGGGGAGTGCAGGGCAGGATGTCAAGAACATGGACTCTGCAAACACAGACTGCGCTTATCAGCTCTGCGCTTATCAGCTGCGGCATCGTGAGACGCACTCAGCGCCTCAGCGTTCCATGCGACCGCCAAGAGGGCACTAGTGCAAAGGTCAATAGGAAAGGAAGAACAGGAACAGCATCCGGCAGGTAGGGACAGCAATAGGAACCAGCACTTTGTGAATCAGGTCTACACCCTCAACAAAAAAATCCTTATGGGATTTATGGTTAGCCCCACTGAACAAGTGAGCAACTGAGGCTAAGAGAACTGCAGAAAATTGGCCTCAGGAACTCAGTCCTGAGTGGTAGGCTCAGGATTTGAAGCCCTGCAACTGCACTAAGCTTTAATGCGCTCTTCTTTGATGGATCCTGCAGCACCTCAGTTGATAAGATCCAAAGCACTGCATAGTTGGCCCTCACCCTGTCAGAGAAGGAGTCAGGTGGGAGCTGGAGGCCGGGAAGGGACGACTGCACCAGCCCTGCTCTGCCTCACCCGGAGTCCCTAAGCCCAGCTTCAGGGCTCTGCCTTCCATCCACCCAGTGCCTCGTCTTCTACGCAATGGGCCCACTTTCCCAAGGATACCGCGTAGCCAGCAGGCACCCAGTGGTGAGGCAGGAGGAGAACAAGGACCCCAAAGCCAATCACAGCAGCCAGGCCACAATCTGAAGTAGGTGAGGGAGCCAGCTCCACCCATTCTGGCAGGACCGCTGGCCCTGTTGCTCCAGGGAGGGTCCACTGGCCTGCACAGGGGTGATCCACAAACTCTTCTCAGGGGCCATCTTGTTGGAGGGCTTGCTGCAGGTGTTCATCTTGTACTTAACAGATGATGGAGGGGACCCATAACCCAAACACTACAGGGTGCTTCCTGTAGGACTCACCTGGCTGGCAGAGGAAGCGCACTGTGTAGTTGGAGCAGTTCCTGCCAGGCCGCTGTTCCCGGTTGAGGCACCAGAAGCCTTCCCGGGGACTGCTGTGGACCACCTGGCCATTGCTGCCCGCAGGTATCCAGTCAGTGGTCCGAGCCTCTAGCCTCAGGGGGCGGGCACACACGCGGTCCCCATAGTAGAAGCGAATGGCATCCAGTCGCTCAAAGTCACCCTGCCCGCCTGGGTGGTCGATGTTGAACCACGTCGTCCACTCCCCGGGACCTAAAGTACAGGGCAGGTTGGGGAGCAGCCATCCCTAGGGGAACAGCTCGGTTGCTCTTCCTGATCAGCCTTGGAAGTCCTCCCCGGTACCACTCACCTGGCCCTGGTCCCTCACGCCTTCAGTCTCTCTCTAATCCTCCCTATTCCCCACCATGCCAAGACCTCCCCCTGACGGAACCTTGCCAGCCTCTGCCCCAAGGTTCCCCTTCCTCCACACCTCAACTCCCCAGCACTGCAGGCCAGGTGAAATTCCTCCATGCGGCATGGACCACACACACCACTCTCTCACTTTATAATCCCTTAGCAGCTAGGTGTGGTGGTGCACATCTATTTTCCTGACTCTGGGAGGCTGAGGCAGAAAGATCACTGGTTTTAGCCCAATTTGAATGATTTAGCGACTTAATGAGACCTTGACTCAAAATTTACAAAATAAAGGACTGGGGATGTAGCTCAATGCAAAAGCCACACATTCAATCAATCCCTCGTACTTCCAATAAACAAATAAACAAAAACAAAAGGAGCCAGGGATTTAGCTCAGTGGTTCCACTGCCTGTCTCGCAAGTGCAAGAACCAGAGTTCAATCCCTGGCACCTAACAAAAAAAAACAAAAAAACAAAAAAACCAAAAGACAAAAAGACAAAAACACACGCCCTTGCAAGCAGTAGGGTGGTGAGCTGACCCCCACTATTTCTCCATCTTCATCTCCTTCTTTGCTCCCCAGCAGCCCGTGCTGCAGCCCCAGCTCTACAGCACTCCTCGAAGATACCAGGCAGCTTCCTGATTCTAAGCTGTCCCATACCATGTCTCTCTATCAAACGCCTCATGAAAGGGGTTTACATGAAACTGAGAGCACGCTCGGAGAGGGTTGGCAAGCTCAGCAACACCCCAGCCCTCCTAGGCCTCCCTGCTCCAGCCACAACTCACTCTCCGGGGCATCAGCAGGCTTGGCAAAGGCACCAGGGGTCCTCTTCCCAGGCTGGACTCTTCTCACTCCCTGGGTGAGCACTGTCTGCCTCCCTGAGGGCCAGGACAAGAAGAAGCTGAGCAAGAAGCCAAGACTAAACAGGAGCCTCTCAAAACACAGGGAAACAGTACGGTATGCTGGATAGAACATGATCTCCAGACGTGGGTTCGAATCCCCACTCTGCCACTTACTGCTGTGCAACTTCAGAAAGGCTGTATTTCTTTTTCCCTTAAGACGGGTTCATTAAAACATCACAATGGCATAGGGTCTGGCGCATTATTGGGGGTGATGAAGGGAGTGGCATGGGGATGCATGCTTGAATAGAATTCTCATTCTTGTTCTAGAAATGAAGCTTTAGTGGGCTGGTCTTCCTCATCTTGGTAAGACAGAGCCTTCTGTGAAATACAGATACTAACTGACACCTTACAGGACCATTTGGCAAGAGCATTCCATGAGATAAACATAAACATGCCTCAAGTCAATGAAGATGAGAGCACTGTGACCTCAGGCAAGCCACTTCACCCATCTGGCCTCTGTTCTCTCATCATAAAATGGGGACAATAATGCTCCTTGCCTTAGAGTACTGTGGGGATTACAAAGGATCATTCATAAAGGCCACTTAACAGCACAGAATTATTAGCAACTACCTTTAGCTGAATGTCTGGCCCCATAAACATCCCCCTCCCTTCTCTTGGCAGATGAACAGAAATGGGCTGGTGGTTCTGAGACTGTGGCATTCACCTGGGGATAAGCACAAGGTCCTGAGGCCACAGGCAGTTCCAGCCCTACTCCACCAACACCAGTGTGGCTGTATGGGAATGGGAAGGAGAGGGGAACAGAGGTCTGCAAACCTCTGGAAAGGCAAGTAACTCCCAGGCCAAGAGCCAACTAAGAATTCTCTGAGCTGCTTAATTGGGGTGATAGGAGCTCTTTTAATCAAGCTAATCTGATTTCCCCTCAGATGGCTGCATGTTAATCATCTTCGCAAACAGCAGCTGACTGAGTGTAGAAAGCGAGGCAGGAGGCGGGGCACACAGGGCTGGGTGCTGCGTGGAGACAGCCTTTGTTCCTACATCTGTGCTCACAAAGCCTGCCGGCCGGCAGCTTAAAAAGAGGGCTTGGAGCTTTTTTTTTTTTTTTTTTCCCTCTTTCTCCATTATCTGAGCATAAGATTGGAAATGAGAAGAGCAAAGGGAAGTGGGAGAGAGTGTACGGCGGGGCGCTGAGGCTCTGGTGCTTCCACAGGGGAGCGGGCAAATTCTCTCTGTTCTTTGCAGAGCTCAGGGTCACCGGGGATGGGGTCAGCGGACAAGGAGACCAGTGAGGCACAGGCATGTCTATGAAATTTGGTCTAAATGAAACAAAGCTTTAAGCCAGAAGAATGCTCATGAAACTGAAAAGTGACCAAACCCCAATCTGCTTCCAAGAGTTCAGTGATCCCGTGACTCTCTTTTGCTTTGGCTGCCAGGAAGCTCAGAGCTAAATTTAGTACTCAGGGGCTGTGACTCTCTGATCTTTTCTCCTCCCTCAGAATGACTGTTCTTCCCCTTCCTCATTTAAAAGCTTCTATTCTGTGAGTTTTAATATTGGGAACTATCACATGGGTATGTAACCTGTAGCCCCAGCATTCTGGGAAGCTGAGGCAGGGAGATGGCAATTTTGAGCCCAGCTTGTGCAACTTAGCAAGTTAATGAGACCCTGTCTCAAAATAAAAAAATTTTTAGTGCCGGGGATTTAGCTCAGTGGTGCCACTGCCTGCCTCATGTGCACAAGGTCCTGAGTTTGATCCCCAGTATCAAAAAAAAATTAAATTAAAAAATAGAAAAAAAATTTTAAAGAGACAAGATACAACTCAGTGTAAAGGTCCCAGGTTCCATCCCAAGCACCAGGGGGGAAAAAAAGAGAGAGAGAAGTATATATGAAATAAATCTATCACACAGCCGCATGTCTTAAGGTCATTGCTCTCTTAAGGCAGATGCACAGGTAGGTCTTGAACAGACACGATTTCACTATGGCACAGGGCAGACTGGGGAGGCAGCAGATACTCAGCCTGTACCTGACACAGAGGTGACCTGCAAGACCAGAAAGGAGAATAGCCAGGCAATGGCCCCCTCCATCTTTCTCCCAGCCCTGTGGGAATGTGGCAGGAGGTGGGGAGAGAGCTTCACAAAGCCAACTCGCTTCTGGAACGTGGTTCCCTGGGAGGTTTCTCAGATCCGATGACCTACAACGAAACAAAGCTTGTCAGACCCACATTTCTGGGTCATCCCTTATGGCTCGATTAGAGGTATTTCTTGACCTGTTAAAGACAGAATGAAGTCCAGCAAGTGTGATATCTGCTTGAGTTGTAAAGCTGAGCAGCTTGGGAGATGCGGAGGCTCTGGATCTCAGTTCACATGAGGCTGATTTAGAGTCCCACCTGGAGCACAGGGAGGATGGAGGCAAGGGGGTTCTTGTCAATTACAGGCGCAGGAGCTCACTCCCAGCAGCCTCACATCAAGACCCAGGCTTCAGGGGCTTTTGGTCTGCTATCTCTTGGTGGGGCTCACACTCCTGCAGAGGAGGCCATGCAGGCCTGTCTCGACTATAGTAACCCCTCCTACGTAGGCAGGCTGGAGGCACAGATGCCTCAGGCCTACCACCTCCAAGAATACATTCCCAGATGTGCAAGGGCTGCATCTGGAACACATTCTGCCTGCTTGTTTGGGGCCTGGCTGGGAGTTCCACAGCCAGGAATCAGTTGAGGGGAAAGCAGGGGGGCGTGCAGTGTAAGAGGCCAAGGCTCCCCATTACCTGCTGAGCATGGGAGAGGTGCTGCAGAGTCTGGAAAGAAAAGGAGGCCTGGTAATTGGAGGTTAAGGAACCATAGATCATTTGTGGCCCAGGCTCTTGATCAGCAGGATATTTCTCTCTCTCCTCAGAGCTCTGGCCAACCCAGAATCTGACCAGTTCTGGAGATCCAAAAAATGGTTCCCTTCAATCTCCAAAGTCTGGAGTATGGTAGTGGAAAAATAGATCCAGAAACTCTTAGATGCCCCAGCGGAAGGAAAAAACAATTCCACATTGCAGACAGTCTGGCCCTAAAAGCGGTAACCCCCATCCTCTTGTCCAAGGAACAAAGTTCCCAGGAGGTCCCATCTCCAGTGAGTGCGGGACTCAGCCCAAGCCCTGGGCTCTACGTGGGCACTGAACAGTCTGCAGGCCTGCACAGCACTCAACCTGAGCCTGTTCCAGCACTGTTAGAGAGGCCAAGGTGGCCTGGGGCACCTTGTGGAAAAACCATTTCCCGTCTGACAGCTCATGGAGCTTTCTCGGCCTCCCGCCGTCCCCTAGTACATGTCTGACACAAGCTCCCCAACCCACACATGCCGGCTGACTGCAGGAACAATGCAGGGCGCCCAGAGATATAGAGACCCAGAATGGGGCCATTTGTGGGTTTCCTAACCGCAGATGAGGGAAGAAGAGGACTCTGGAGTACTTGGAGAAAAGAGAGAACTTCAAAGAAGAAAGGTGAGTCTTTTCTATGGAAGATGAGAAGTCAGCCGGCAAAAAAAATAAGAAACGGGGTGGTCGGGGGAAAGCAGCTAAGCCAGGCAGTGGGGTGCAGGGATGAGGTGAGGGACTTGGGCATGGAGCTCACCCGTTCTGAGCAGGTCTCCTTCGCTGGGGGTCCGAGTCTTCACTACTGCAGCAGTCCCGCCACGGGCCTTATATAGCCCAGCTGGTGGCTCAGCCTGTGGCAGGCAGCCATGGGAAGCAACAGCGAAACCAGATCTGAGCTTGAGCCTCCCTCCCCTCCCCATGTCCCCTGCAGCTCACAGAAGCCAAGATCTCACATCCAGATCCTTAGGGGGGCCTGCAGATGGCCCAGGTGGGCAGCCGCCCAGGGTTCTCCCAGCCAGGGAAGAAAGAGGGGTCAGGCCATGGGCTGGGCACTAAGAGCAGCCCTGGGAAAGGGCCAAGGGAAATTCTCCAGCTGAGCAGCACTTCGTGGCTGTAGGGATGGGGTGCTCTTGTCTAGGCAATACTTACTGATCCCTGCATTCCCTGGTCCCAGCCCATCTGTGCAGGAAAGGACTTTGCTACTCTTAGCACATACCCCAAGCTCCCTTCGGCACAAGGGCCTTCCACTGGGTGTGTCCATCTCAGCTGGGCAACTGCTCAGCTTTTCTGGCCTCCCAAAGAGCACTAGGGAACCTCAGAAGGACAAGGGATAAAGGAATTGTGGGTCACAGTTTGTCACCTTGTGAGATCTTGCCCCTCTCTGCTTCCACCCAAGTGCCGCTTATACCTGTGGAGATCCTAGAGCCCAGCACGTGGACCCCTCCGAGACCTGTCAGATGTTCATATATGCATCTCACTTCCAGGATGAGTACCCCGGACAGCTGCCTGTGCTTTGGGCTTTCCGGCCCCAGCATGAGCTGATCTCCAGCAGTAGCTTTCTAATTTTAGCTTGCATTCCAACTGTCTGGAGGGCTGTTAAAACACAGATTTCTGGACCCACACCCAGAGTTTCCAATTCTGTGGTGCCCAAGAGTACATTTCTGTCCAGCTTGCCGGTACTACTGAAGTTACTGGTTCTTGGACTACATTTTGAGAATTACTGTTCACAAGGACAGAGCCGCAGGTGGAGTCCAAAGATGCGGAGAGAGGGTGCTGAAGACCACACTGGTACTGCCCAAGTCCCGCCTCATGCTGCAGTCTCACCCAACCTGGTCTGGGCTTTCTGCCTCCTGCCAGCGCCTGGAGGAGGAAGCCTGGCCCTGTGGTCTTCCACACCTGGGTCACTCTTTCCACACACCCTCGCTGAGCTCTTATTCTACCAGAATCTATCCAGTGTCTAGGCTGGACACTGGGGAGCCACAAGAAAAAAGAGCCTTACACGAAAATGATCCTACTGCATAGCAGCTAGCCCTCACACCAAAAGTCATGTGCGCAGCCAACGCCTGTGTGTCCCTGCCTTTCTCTGTCTGTGCTCTTCCCTGTGGGTAAGCAAGGGCTTAGGAGCTCTGTTTTCTCTAAACACTGCCCTGGACAGGCACCATTCGGGAAGAGAACATGATTGGAGAAAAGACACCAAGCAGCATCAGTCCCTTAGCCGTCTGATTTGCTTTCTCTCCTGGAGCCTGGTCTCCCTTCCAGCCTCCAGCCCTTGGCCATAGGCCCTGTAGCCTGCCTCAGCCTCATCCACACTGTCAGAGCCAAGCCATGAAGCAGCTTCTGCCATGACTTTGACAGCAGATGTCTGTCCTGAGTCAGTCTCACGTGAGCACTATTACTTTGAGGACAGACACAGACAGGCTGAACCACAATCACCAGAACAATTAGGAGTCAGAAGCCCAGTCCTGAGACTGTCACTGATTCTGATGTGTGACCTTGGACTAGAGGCAATCCAAGTCACCCTGGACCTCGGTGTCCCCAGCCCTTTCTTCCTCTCTTTCTATAGGAAGAGGCAGGGTCCCATTAGAGATGAGAATTTGGCAAGGTGGAAGAGCGCTGTAAGCCAGGATTCCTGTCTAGGTCTCCTTGCTTGGCCTAGCACTCAGACAGAGAGGTTCACCCAAGTGGCCAGTAGGTTTCGCTGTGAGTGGCAAAAGGCCAAGGGACTCTGAGCTAGAATTTCTGGGTTCTAATTCCAGCCCTGGCTTCTGTGTCTCCCTCGCTCATATCCTGCCTGCCTCCATACTCCCATCAGGTCATTTTCCGTTCATAAGGGGAACTTATGAACTATCAACAGCAAAGGGCTGGAAACTCAGTCCATCTCAACCTGCTCTCCCAGAACTCCTTTGAAGAAGAGGCTGCTGCTGAGCAACAATGGTCCCCCTGCAGTACATCCCCAGGACAGAGAGAACTTGGGAAGTGGCCACAGGCCTGGACTGCTCAGGACCTGGCCTGGATGGGTCAGCCTCAGCCCCGAGCCGCCACCTGGGGCTTCTCTAAGCCAGGCCGGTCTGAATCGGTTCCAAGCCCCCGCCTGGAACACACTGGAAACGTATCAATCATTCCCACTCCTGCCCAGGGGATGGACAGGATTGGAGCCTAGTTTAGCCAGGCCACTTTTGACCCAAGCTATAGCCAGGGGTCCCCACCCTGCTGTCAGGAAAGAAGCTTGGGAATAGTTAGGGGGCTCTGACCTGGTCCTAATAGCTACACAGCCAGCGCAGCGTCTCTCATCCCTCCAGACTGCCTCCTCCAGGCATCTCTCCCCTGTGGCCCTGCTGATGGATGAGTTTTGAAGACTGGAGGCCTGGGCTGCAGCTCTGAGACCATAAGGGCTGCTGATTCTCTGCCTGGGAGCCCAGAGACCCAAAGTCCAGGTAATGGGGGGCTCACTCTCTGGCCAAGACACTCTCCTCCCTGTGTCAGATAGTCTGTCACTGTTCTACTTCTGTACCTTTATAATTTTATTTCCCAGCTTCCTGACTTGAAATACAGACCTTCCTCCCCACCAATGGGAAGGTCTCCACTTTCAACCTGCTGGCTCAGTCTTTTCTCTCCTCCTTCTCCTATGACCCAGGACCATGCCAACTATTTCTGTCTTAGCTACTAATGCTCCACCACATGTAGACGGCACCCAGTAATTTACAAAGCACACTTATTGCAATCTTCTTATCTTCAGTCTCACAGCCAGTCTGCCAGGCAAGGATGACCACGGCCATTTTACAGAGGAAGAACTGAGGCTCAGACAGGTGAAGCCATTCAGGCACAGCAGGCTGTCAGCTCAAAGCTGACCCTGGGAACCAAGGGTCTAATGCAGGCCTTGATATGGGGACCTCAGCTCAGAGGAGCCATGTGGAAATCACACCCATGTTGCTTCCTGCACATACACTTATCTAAAGATGTTCCCAGCTGTCATGATCCAGATATTTAGTGGACTGTGGTAGATTAAACATGTCCACAAAGTCCTTGCTACTCTTCACTATGAGGTGGAGAATCTGTTCACTCCTGTGACTTTGGCTGGCTTTGCCATTTGCTTGGAATAAAGAAGACAGAAGCGATGGTAGACACATTCTGGACCCTCACTCTCATAGGACATTTATCACATATGGAAGTTCCGTCTAGCTTCCTGGGGGAGGACTGTTAATCAGTCAGGGCTCTTTCGCTCAATTCAGATAGAAATAGAAATCTATGAAGGGGGGGCAGGGACAAGGGGAAAAAATGAGAACCAAGACTTGTCATGTAGAGGTGCAAGATCCCAACAATGAATGTAACTGTATTGTATTGCTAAAATGTACCAATAAACTCAATTAAAGCTGAAAAAAAAAAAAAAGAAAAGAAATCTATGAAGTTGCAGTAGGTAGCTCCAGAGGCCTTGAGGGCCAGGGGTCCTCCTTGGTGGGACAGCCCGGGGGACTCTTGAGGCAGCCCACAGTGCTATAGACCCAGGACTCTAGCCACCACCATCAGGTCCTCAGCAGGCAAGGTTAATCCTTGGCCTGTGATTGATCCAAATTTGAGCTTGCTAAAAAACAATAAAAAATTTTGAGCTTGCTGATTGGACCAAATTCAAAGCTTCTGTGGACAAGGCAGGTATCTTTCCAGGTCACTACTAGCTTTCAGGAGAGCCACAGCCAAAGTGTGGCTATCAATCAAAGCACTCTCCCTTCTGGCTGTCAGTGGGAAAAGGGAAGCATCAGGCTGGCTCAGATGCAGCTCAAGATCACAGAGAAAGCAGGATGGTGACACACACCTATAACCCCAGCACTCTAGAAGATGGATGCAGGAGGACTGCAAATTCCAGCCAAGCCTGGGAAATTTAGCAACTCAGTGAGACCCTGCCTCAAAAAAAAAAAAAGCTGTTGGGAGTTGTGGCTCAGGCCTGTAATACCAGAATTTAGGGGCATCACAGGAGGATTGCTGCAAGTTCAAGGGCCTGAACTACAAAGTAAGACCCTGTCAAAAGAGAGAGAGAGGGAGGGAGAGGGGAAGGAGAGAGGGAGAAGGAAGGAAGGGAGAGAGGGAGACGGAAGAGAAGGAGCTCAGGGGAAGGCCCTGGGTTCAGTCGCCCGTACTGCAAAAGCAAACCAAAAATCACACAGATAAAAACTAATGTCCCCACCTAATATTCAGACCTGTGAGTGAGGCATCTCGAATCCACCTCAGCAGCTGCATGATCGAGCCTGGTGAGAACAGCAGAGGAATGGTCCAGTAAAGCACTGTCTTCAGCCACAGAGTTTTGGGGTGGTTTGTCATGCTGCAATACATAATAATACACACGCACTAAGAACAAATGCTCTTTCGGGTGCAACTGATAAAATCACAACTGAGATTGGCTTATGTGGAAAAGGAACCTTAGGGTTTCCTTGACTGCAGTCCTGGGAAAAGCTGGATCCACACCCAGAGGATGTCAGCAGAACTATCTTCTTTCCATATCTCAACTGCTTTCTCTGCAATGGCAGAGCCATCAGTCTGTTTTCTAAAGATGACTGCAGTGGTATCTCTCATTCCTTACATTCTTGTCTATGTAACTTATGACACTATTCCACTATCAAGATATAGAATCAAATTTCCCTCCCCTTGAATCTAAGCTAGTCTCATGCCTTCCTTATCACAAGGAGGCTGAGGTAAACTTCTAAGGTTAGGTCAGAAAAGGTCATACAACCAGGCATGGTGGCACATGCGTGTAATCCCAGCACTTGGGAGGCTGAGGCAGGAGGGTCACTGTGAGTTCAAGACCAGCCTGGGCTACACAGTGAATTTCAGGTCAGTCTCAACTCCACAGTGAGACCCTGTCTTAAAAAAAAAAAAGGGTCATACAACTTTCCTGGATCTCTTAAAATGCTCGCTCTTGGGAGAGCGAGCTGCCATGGAAGAAAGCAAGCCTAGCTGGGCATGGTGACACACATACTAGGAAGGCTGAGGCAGATGGCTCATGAGTTCAAACCTAGCCTGGACTACACAGTGAGCCCCAATCTCAAGAAATCAAAACAAACAAACAACAAAAAGAACTCACATCTATTGCCTCCTGACCACCATGCTGGTGAGCAGCCCCAAGTGAGCCCAGCCCTCCAGCCACCATCACGACGCTAGA
The DNA here is from genome assembly GCF_012274545.1 of Fukomys damarensis. Lineage (NCBI taxonomy): Eukaryota > Metazoa > Chordata > Mammalia > Rodentia > Bathyergidae > Fukomys > Fukomys damarensis. Next base: position 17,098,555 of record NW_022900937.1, read on the forward strand.
CATGTGAGTGAAGGTGTTCTGGGTCCTCTAGTGAGCCCACCCACCAGTGAAGTGGATCTCAGTTAGTGCCTCACAAAGCAGAAGAATAGCTGGATACAGTGGCACATGCCTATAGCCTCAGCTCCTTGAGAGACTGAGGCGGTAGGGTTGAAAGTTTGAAGCCAGCTTGGGCAATTTAGTAAGATCATGTCTCACAAAATAAAAAAGGGCTGGGGATGAGGCGCAGGGTAGAGTGCTTGCCAGGCATGTTCGAGGCCGTGGTTCAACACTCTGTACTGAAAAAAAACAGGAGGGAGAGAGGGGGAGGGGGGAGAGGGGGAGAGAGAAAAGTATTGCCCAGTCAAGTCCTCCAAGAAATCCTGACCTACACAATCTATACGTAACATATTTGGAATAACAAAATACATAACAAAATCTGGGATATAACAAATGATTGTCATTTAAATCACTACATTTTGGACTACTTTGTTACATGGCACCAGGAATTGGAACAAGGCTAAATTCAGAATATCTCCCAGCATTTCTAGGCCCCCTTCTAGCAGCATGTCTCAAATTCCCAGTGGAAGGAGTAACTCTTCCCCAATTCTTCCAAAAAAAGTCCTGGGAAAGGCCGTTTCCTGACCCAGTCCCTGTAACCATGAGGATGGAAAGCTCTGATTAGACCTCTTCCGGAGCCAGCAGATTCATCAACCCTGCTGAGATTTGTTTCTTTTTTTCCCCCCCTGAAGACAAGTCGTGGTGTTGTCACCAGAAGTAGGGAGAATGGATTCTGGGCCCAGTAGATCACAATCCGCAGAGCTCTTTACCTTGTGCATAACCACAGAGTACTCCTCAAGCCTCACAGGGTCCCCTCACCTCAGTGTCCCTAGGGTTCATTCACTCAGAGACTCAAACCACACGCAGTGCCTGTAATGTTCACTCTGCTCATCACAAGGCATTCACACCCCATGAGGCCTGAAGGTGTCCACTGCAGACCGCAGAATTCATACTACATCTCCACGACGCTCAACCAGCGTACCACAGGGTTCCCACTATCACCATCAAGTCTCCCTCTCAGTGACATTGTAGTACTGACAGCATTAACCAGTGAGTTCACACTGTGTAGTGGACCTCATAGGGTCCCCTGTTTTTCTTGGGAACATCACTGTCACAGTTTGTCTAAGATCAGGCTACACAGTCACCAGAGTGCTGTCTCTAGAGTATTAGGCCCTCTCCCTGGTTTGTTCCCATTTCCCCCAGCGAGTTTGCCCCCGTTATGCAACACCTCGCCGGTGCATCTACCAGCCTCTACCCCTCTGTCCCTTATGACCCAAGGCCTCTTTGACTTCCTGAAGAGGTCCCAGACAGCTCTCACTGTGGTATGGCTTCAACTCTGACCAAGATGCTGACAGCCCAGGAGAGCCCGCAGCAGCGCCAGGGGCAGCCTTCGTCAGGCTGCCCAGAAGATGCCTCTGCTGGCTTTATGTTTCCGGGACATGCGACTGTTCTATTGGCTGGAACTATGGAAAATTGGGCTTGAGGAGCCTCCCTCTTTACAAGCAGAATCTTTCACCCATAAGGTTCATAGGCCCCAAGGATTTGGTTCCTTCTCCAGGTCACCACCAGGACTCTTGTGCAGGGAAGGGGAAATAGAGATCAGGAAAAGGGTAACTTGGCTAGGCAGAGTTATACATGCCTGTAATCCCACCTATCTGGGAGGCTGAGACAGGAGGATTGTGAGTTCAAGGCTAGTCTGGGCAACACAGTCAGATCCTTGTCTCAAAAGGGAAGAAAAAAGTAAAAAGAAAAGAAAGGGTATGATGGCTGTACCTTCAGATTTCTCCATTTGCCAAGGACACTGCTGGGTTCAGAACTGCCCCTGCCTTCAAAGGACTCATCTCCCAGGAGGATCCAGGCCAGACAGACAGATTTTGAGGCTTCTACATTCAGCTAATCAGCCTCCATCAGAGAGAGGGGAGATGCCAGGGGATGTCAGCTGCCTTTTCCTTTTGGAAGTTTTCTTCATAAAAACTGCGTTTTCATTTCAGCCTGCTAGACAAGCAGTGGAGAAAACACACAGTGCAAAGTTAACTGACTTCTGCCAAGATGTGGCTCCTGAAGAGACTTAGGAACTTAAATCAGGCTCAAATCCAGGTCAGGTCTCCTATTTTCTGCATCTCTGATCTTTCCATTTTATCACAGTGGCCCCTTATCCAGGATGATAGAGACAATTGAGGGCTGTCTTTGGTAGACTGGGATTTTCTCTCCAGAATGCCAGAGAGGTGGGAAGAGGGGGCTCCCTAATGGTTATGCACTTCTGGGAATGAGAAAAATGATTTGGCTGGGTGCAACGTTGCATGCCTATAATCCCAGCTACTCAACAGGCTGAGGCAGGAGCATTCTAAATTCAATGCCAACCTGGGCAATTTAGCAAGACCCTGCCTCAAACTAAAAATTTTAAAGACTGGACTCCTTCCATAATAAGATGTCAGGATGAGATGGGCTCTAGGGCTTATAACAAAGTCTGCATTTTGCGTTCCATTTTGGAAGCCCCACCCCTAAAAACCCAGGTGAAATTTCTTTGGACCTACCGTCCCATGGCCAGTGGACACCGGGGTCTTTCCAAGTGTGTCTCTTCACTCCAGGAAGCCTCCTCTGCTCTGATCTCCTCTGCTTTGGGCTCAGGTTTCCTATTCCATTGCACATCTCCAAGACAAAGCTCACCCCTTTGGAACTCACTGTAAGTGAACACAGCACTGAGCGGTGGGGCAAGTGATAACCCTCCGACTGACTGGGCCACCTGAACACATGTTCCCTCCCTCCTTCACCCCTGCTCCTTATAGCCACTTCTGGGCTGTTCTCCCTCCTTCCAGCAGGGCAGCTTTCCTGGCTCTCAGGCCCCATCCCTGCAGATCTCCAGCCACCAGGATCTTGTCTTCCACCCCCAGTTGTTATGAAGGCATTGCCCTTACAGCAACAAGAATCTGGAACATTCTCCAGTGCCTTGTGCGTCTGGTGCATGTGTGATGGGAGTGGTAGGAAAGAGGCCCCCATGGGGAGAAAGAATCTGTTTGCTTTGTCTCTGTAAATGAATCTTTTTGCAAACAGAGACAACTCCTGGTACCATATACCCAGGCTTTGGGCACCTTCTCACAGGTACCCATACTTCCCCTGGGAACCCTTCCTCTAGCCTCAGGCTAAGCTAACTGTCCCTCATTCCCCACAGTCCCTGTGTATTCCTCCTACTAAGAGCTGGTCACATTCTAATGACACTATTTCTTTGCCCCGGGCTGGGGATTTGGCTCAGTGGTTCCACAGCCTGCCTCACAAGTGCAAGGGCCTGAGTTCGATCCCCAGTACCCAAAAAACAAAACAAACAAACAAACAAAAAAACTTTCTTTGCCCCTTGAGACCACAGGTGAGGCCCCTAGAGGACAGAGGTACTTGGCGGGTCAGCACCTAGAGTGGTCAGAGCTATGTGTACACACCAGCCTGGCCCTGGCCTCCCTGACACCTAAGATCTTCCAGTCTCAGTGGCCCATAAGCCTGTGCTGACTGCCCTCCCTGGAGCATGGGGCACACTAATCTTAATATGAGGTGTGATCAAACTATACAGTGAATGTTTAAATTTTAAAATTGTATTACAGTAAATGACACGTTGTCATTAATGCCTCTCAAAACAGTCCCCCACCTTCAAACACACTTATTCCATCAGTCTTGCTCCTTTCTGAAGCAGTTCTGGGAGTTCTCTTTCATGAGTGTCTTTTTGAGATGTTGACAAAATAAATATAAATATAAATATAAATATAAATGTATATATGGTGAAAGCTGCCACCAAGTGCCATCCAACAGAAAGGCAGGGTGATAAACATCCACCTTACTCACCAGGTCTGGCACCATGGGACTTCAGGCTCTTCCCCAAAGTCAAAATGACCACGAAAGGTAGCCATGTTGAATCGATTTGGGGCATTAAGGCAACCGCAATCACACAACTAAATACACCTGGGACCCTTGTGGGGCCTGGAGAAGCTCGCCCTAGCCCTGACATGGAGGCAGCCTGGGTTACAGGGCGTGGGTGGCCCCTGGCTGATCCCCTCCGTGCCCCGCCTTTCCACTGCAGGGATGTCCCTCCTGTTCTCTGTACTTTCTGGCCCTGGCGCCAACCTTGTTGGCGCCAGTGGGCTTTTAATATTTTCCGTTCTTGGCTGTTACACAACATTTTACCTCAAAAATGCTTCCTCCCCCGCATCAAAGGGTGCGCCATCTTTCCAGTGGGAAGAGCCTGAGGCTAGACAGAGAGGTGACCCACACACATTCTGAAGCTTGGAGCAGCCACCACCAAGCCTGGGAAAGAGGTGGCAGAAACGCCTTCCCAGCCAACACAAAGGGAGCTCCCGGGCTTGCTGAGGCCTTGTAGTCCCAGCGGAAGCCAAAACCCGCAAACCGAGCCTCCTGCTCAGCCCCATTTGAGACCTCGGTTGGCCTCTGACCTTTGGCAAAGTGGCTTTAAATCTGATTGGTGCTGGAACAACAGCGGTTTTTTTAAAAGCTCGCCTGATTCCTCTTACGGCTGCTGCTGCTGATGACTGCTCTGACAGGAAAGCACTCGCCAAGGTGAATTCACAGGTGCCGGCTGTGGCTTTAATGACCAAGGCCCCACAACATGCATTTCCCCAAACTAAAGCCCCAGGAACACCTGAGTTCCCACAGAAGGGAAGGAGGGAAGGTGAGGGATCTTGAAAAGCTCTGTGACTTGTGGCAACCAGGACAGCAAAGGGCAGTGTCACCACCAAGGTTCTTCAATCGCAGCTGGCAGGCCTGGGACACAGACTCTGGAGGTTTTGGGTGCAGGAAGCTGTGGTAGAGAAACAGGAGCCCAGTGGACAGAGATGACACGCTGAGGTTTATCCGCAGGTGACAGGAGAGGGAGAGAGCGCACTGTGAGGACAGCACAGATGGCAGAAAGAGGGTCACACAGAGCCCCAGCTGGCCCTTGCCAGACAAGGAGAGAGGACAAGAGGGACCATGCAACCCTACCTCCGAGGAGCATGTGTGTATCACCTTCATTTGTTCAACTGAGGACACATTGGCCAGGGTGGGCACGGGCAGGCTCCATGTTTTAGAAATATGTCATGACGACTGAAGCCACTCTGCAAAGGAGAGGATAGAAGAACGGAGGTGGGGAGGAGATGGGGAGTGGAAGCAGCATTAAATACTCTTTGGACATGTGTGGATGGGTACAGGAGTAAAGGAGTGTTTACAAGGCGGCCCGAAAGCAGAGGACGCCATCCTTTTCACAAGGAAGAGGCTTCGTTGGGTGTGGAGGTGCACACCTAGAGCCCCAGCACTCAGGAGGCTAAGGCGGGAGGATCACTGCAAATTGGAGGAACACCTGGGATATAAGCAGTCCATTTGGGGGATTAAGATTGTTAAATAGGAAGGTAGAAGACAGTGTTAGAAGTAGAACTTGACATTTAAGGTTCTGAGGAAGAGACCTTAGCCAAATTATTTAACCTCCTCAAGCCTCATCCTCCTAAATTATAGAACAGGACCATAAATTCCTACCAAGATAGGCAAAAGCGATCATTTCTCTACAGATTAAATGACAAAGCTTGGTGTGCGGGATCTGACAGGAGCTTGTTGTCCAGGGGAAGATGAGGGATGGGTGTCGCTTCTTCTCTATGGACCTCAGTTCCTAGTCCTTACTGCTTGCTCAATCTGCCCAGCACTGAGGTATGTGGACCACATCCACTGTATTTGAACTTGTTGGCTTTTATTTTGCTTCCTTGTTTTTTCCTGTTACTTTATGTATTTTGAAGTTATGTTACTGAGTGTATAGAGTTCTAAGATTGCTCTAGCTTGCTGATGAATTGGAACTTTTATCATTAGGAAGTGACTCTTTTGTCTCTCACCATGTTTGTTGCCTTAGTTTTGACTAAAATTAAGGTAGATGCAGCAGCTATCTGTGTTAGTATTTGACAGATTTTTTCCATCCTTTTACTTTTCAACTTTTCTGGGGCCGGGGATTTAGGTCACTGGCACTGCACCTGCCTCACAAGCACAAGGTCCTAAGTTTGATCACCAGTATAAAAAAAAATTTTTTTAAATGAGAACCAAAATCTGTCATGTAAAGGTATAAGATAACAATGATGAATATAACTTACTATATACTTTAAAAGTACCAATAAACAATAAGATAAAAAAAAGTTTAAAAAAATGTCTGTGTTCTTATATGTATTAACTGTATCTCTCATAAGACAACATAATAGCTTATAATTGGGTTTCACTGCTTTACCTAATCTGGCAATATTTTTCTTTTAGATGAAGCATTTAGTCCACTTAAATTTATTTAAATTCTAATATTTACATACACAAACACATTTGCTTTCACATGATTATTCTATATTTTCTAGGGTTTTTTTCTTTCTTTCTTTCTTTCTTTTCTTTTTTTTTTAAGAGAGAGAGTTTCACCATGTAGTCCAGGCCAGCACTGAACTTGCAGTATAATCCAGACTGGTCAAACTAACCACCCTCCTGCCTCTGCCTCTGCCTCCTAAGTCTGGGATTGCAGGCGTGCACCACCATACCCAGCTTCCTTCTTGCTTTTATATTTTTCTTATTCCATTTTTCTTCATTATTAGTTTGCAAATTATATTTTTTTAATTTTGCTATGCCTGGTGGTTGTGATAGGAATTTTAATATACTCATTTTATTTGTCTGAGTCTAAAGTTAATCAATATTTAATGGATTGTGTTATCAAATGATACAAGAACCTTAGAATTAATTCCCATTTCTCCTCTCCTAGTTTATTATATACTATTGCTTTTATGCGTTTGAATCTTATTTTATTTTTTAAGTAAAAAAGACATCCATATTACCGTTTTTTACACTATTTCAATGTTTTCATGCACCACTTTCTTTGTTCTACATCCTTGTTTTTTGTTCCCTCCATCTGGAATAATTTCTTCCGCCTGCTGGTGGCAAAGGCACATTTGGTTTGTCTCATCATACAATTATTTTTTTTTTAAACTCTTAAAATCTTTTCAGTAGTTTTGACAGTTGTTTTCTCTCAGCACACTGAAGACATAATTCTTCTGTCTTCCAGCTATTGAGAAGTCAGCTAATTTAGCCTGTCACCACTTGGAAAACAATCTGTCCCTAACACTTTTTCACTTTGGTATTTTCTTTTCAGTAGTTTTGACAGTTGTTTTCTCTCAGCACACTGAAGACATAATTCTTCTGTCTTCCAGCTATTGAGAAGTCAGCTAATTTAGCCTGTCACCACTTGGAAAACAATCTGTCCCTAACACTTTTTCAACCTTTGGTATTTTGCATGTCACCATGATGCAGCTAATTGTGGATCTCTTTTTTTTTTGTTTATCCTTTGTAGGGTTTCCTGGGAATCTTTGGGGGGCAGTTTTGGTATCAAGGGATCAAACTCGGGGCCTTGCACTTTTGAGGCAGGTGGGCGGAATCACGAAGCTAAATCTCCAGCATCCTGGGAATCTTGAATTTATAGGTTGATGAATTCCTGGATGAATCTCAGGCACTATATAATTACTGTCTCCGTCACATTCTCTTACTCCCTTCTCCTGGGATCTTTAAGTACACAGTCTCAGATCTCCTGAATCTATCCTCCATTTCTTTAAACTACTCTTTCCTATTTTCCATCTTTTTATTTCCCTGTGCTGCATATTAGAAAATGTATTCAGGTCGGTCTTCCAGTTCTAACTTTACTGTGTCTGACATGGTCACTTGTATCCAATCACATATCAAATGTAACCATGGGATCTGTAGGCTTCGTTATGATTGCTCACATTGCTAGATAGATATTCTATTTGGTTCTTGTCCAAAATATACATGCCTTTCATTAAAATCTGTTGTCTACCTGCTCAAATTTTCAAGCTTCTTTACTTGCTAAGCATTTAAATGTAATTTTTGTTATTTGTCTGAAGTTTTAAATATCCAAAGTCTATAAACATTTATTTCCCCTGTCTACTGTGTATTGCTCCTGTCTAGGAGCTCCTTGTTTCTTCAGAGATTTATCTGTGAGAATCCTTGAGGCTTAGGATGGAGTGAGATGGTTCTAGGAGGGTTTCCATTTGATGCTTATGTGCATTATCAGACTGGAACCATTTTAAATGCTTGACTTTAATTTTTCAGACTATTCAGGTAGGGTAGGTTTGACTTCAAATCCATGTACAGGTGGTTATAAATTATTGCGGGGGGGTTGAATTTTCTCCTGAAACAGGGAAAGCATTTTACTTCTCATTCTGGTGGGAGAGGGTGGTGCTTACGTCTGGTTAATTCATTCACAAAAGTCCCAGTCTTACGTAGGGAAGGATGTATTAGACTTCCCCCCATAGAGAGAGGCTTTGAATTGCTATCAGTAGTGTGCTGGACACAAGAACCAAATATTTTGCATGCTAGTTCTTGGTACTATGGACTGCTTAAAATCAACGATGGGAAGTTGATACCCTGAACATCAACAAGCACGAAAGACAGGATGTGTTCATGTGTTCCGCACTCCTCTAACCCAACACCTGAGGCTGGGTAGTTTATGAACAACAGTTTATCTGGCTCATGTCACATGGGTGAAGGAGAGTAAGAGATTGCACTGGAAGCCTCAAGTCCTCTTGTAATCAACATTAAATCATTCATAAGGGTGGAGCCCTAGACCCGCCTCCCACACTACTGCAGTGGGGCTAAATTTTTGACACATGTGTTTGTGGGGCACAGTAAAACAATAGCACAGGGAGCTTTACTGTATCACAGAGCCAGTTTCTAGAGCATCGTTGCCAATTACTCCATCCCTGTGAGATGGTGAAAATTCAAGTTCGAGTTTTCTGAGTTTACAAATCGAAATGATAAAGTTTCCGTCCTGCAAGAAGTTCTAGCAATCTGCTATCCAACACTGTACTTGTACTTCATACCACACCACACACTTAAAAATTTAACATGGTTGATCTCATGATTTGTTTTTTTTCAACCACAATCAAAAAAAGTTTTAAAATAAAATTAAAATGTCCTCAAGGTAAAAGTCAGTTTTATTCCTCAGCTTTCCTCTAGATTATTGAATGTTTTTTGGCTTGAATATTCCTTTTTCTTGCCAGCTCATCAGTGTTTTTTAAAAAGTAGTATCCAAGATTATTTTCAGAAGGAAGCTTATTTAGCATACCTAGTCTACCTCATCACCAGAAAATCTAGTAACAGTTAAAGCCTGGAGAATTTCTACCCCTGAAAATAGTATACCAACAGAGAAAATGTATGTTTTTGTTCCCCCTGAAACTACCCATGGGCCCAAGGTTAAGAACCTCCAATAAAGGAACGCACGGAGGCCCCTGACAGAGGGCTTTCTTTGTTTGTCCGTTTGTTTTTGTTAGTGGGAAATGAACCCCTAGAGCCATTCCCTAGCCCTTTTCTGAGACATGGCTAAATTGCCCAGGCTGGGCTAAGACTTGGGATCCTCCTACCTCAGCCTCTCAGAATGCTGGGATTACAGATGTACGACACCATGTCTGGCTAAAAGCTAATGTTTGAGAGCCTCACCATGTTACCTACTCTCAACAGAGAGTTTCTAGGAATCTCCTTTTAAGTGGTTATGAGGTGAGCATAGACCTTTGGGCTTCCAGAATCTCTGAGACCTCTCAGGAAAGGGGAGAGAGAGAGAGTTGTCAGCTACAGCTCGCACGGAGCTCAAACGTGGGCAACATTCCTTCACCCAAACCTCTCCACATTGATCCACTCAGTGTGGACTTGCTGGACCCTCTTCCCAGATCTAATACTGCGTAACATCACCTCCAAACTGAGTGGTTCACACACTAATCATTTATTTTTACCTCTTATGGTTCTGGGAGTAACTGGGCTCAGCGAGGTAGTTCCCACTGGGTCTCCATTGGGCTGCCATCAGGTGATGCTATGGTCTGGATACAGTGAGGTGTCCTCAAAAGTTCACATGCTAGATCAGTCCCCAGGGTGGTGATGTTAAGAAGTGACAAAGCTTTAAGAGGTGGGACATAGTGGAAGTCATTAGTTCTTGCAAAATCTGAATGTCTTCTCAGTTTCTAAAACTATGAGCTAAATGCACCTCTTTTCTTTGTAAAATACCTAGCCTCTGCCATTTTGCTGTAGGAATAGGAAGTAGGCTACGACAACAGCTGTGGCTGGAATCATTACAAAGTCTTCCTCAGGGCTGGGGATTTAGCTCAGTGGTGCTACCGCCTGCCTCACAAGCCTGCCTCACAAGGGTACTGATCCCCAGTACCAAAAAAAATGCAAAGGCTTCCTCAGTACATGTGAGGCAAAGGATATTAACTAAGGCTTTCAGTGGGCTCTTTGGCTGGAACCCATACAATGGCCTCTCTGAGGGCCTGGGCATCTTCATAGCATGGCAGCTCCTTTTGACAAAGAACATCCAAAAAGAGTCAGCAGAAGCCATGCTACCTCTGGACTGGCTTCTTCTGCCTCATTCTGTTAGTTAAGTATGAGTCACTCATTCAGGTGAATTCTGTTCTTTTTCTATTTGAGTTGTGTTCTATGTTGCCCAGTCTGGCCTTTAATTCTTAGGCTCAAGCAATCCTCCTGCCTCAGCCTCCCAAAGAGCTGGAAATACAGGCATGCATCTAGGCCGACTCATATTTAAAGGAAGGTCAATTACCTTTGATGGGAAGAATTTCAAAAAATTTGCAGGCATGTTTTAAGACAACCATAAACCTCTTCTGTGTGTTACTGTACTGACTGCACAAGGCACAGGGGATAGAGTGGCGAACAATATAGAGTTGCTTTGTGGTATATACAGTGTAGAGTAAACATTAATAAAACAGTATAACAGAGGGCGGGGGATTTGGCTCAATGGTTCCGCCATCTGCCTCACAAGCACAAGGACTGGAGTTCGATCCCCAGTACAAAAAAAAAAAAAAAAAAAAAAAAAAAAAAGAATTGTATTACAGAGCCAAGTGTGGTGGTGCACAGTTGTAATTCCAGCACTCTGGGAGGCTGAAGCAGGAAGATCACAACTTCAAGGTCAGCATGGGCAAGTTGGTGAGAACTTCTCTCAAAATAAAAAATACAGGGTTCATTGCCCATTATTATTACAGTGTGGTAGCACATGCCTAGTCCCAGCTACTAGGGAGGCCAAAGTCACTTGAGTCCAGGAGTTCAAAACCCATTTAAGGCAATATACAATATCCAGATCAGGGAACCAAGGGAGAATTCCCTGGAGAAGAGAAATCTGGGTTGAGATCTGAAACACCAAGGATGCTAAATCAGGGAAGCAGGCTGAAGAGTCTGCCAGCAGAAGAGACACCAAGGCAAGACCCCTGGGGCAGGGGGACAGTGGCTGAGAGGCAGCCGGTGTCTGGGGACCCCAGGGCCAGTCAGCGTGAGACTAAACGGCAGAGGCGGGCTGGCCCAGGTGCCAGAGTTTGTGAGGGTCCTGGTTTTCCACGTGAAAGTTATTGGCGGATCCCATACTGGAGAGCAGCGTGAACAGATGTGCAACTTCAGCACGGCTTTGTCTACTGTGTGGACGCCCCCACCAGATGCTGAGTCAGGGCTGGGAGGTGGGGAGGCTCCTGTCTGCGCCCCTCCCAAGAGGCCCTCCCTTACATGTGGGAGGCAGCTGCAGCCCCGGCCAATACTTCCTGCTGGAGAAAAGAGTGGGGGTGCACTCCTACACCCTGCATTTGAGGGACCTCTTCAGGCCCTCATCCCACACACAGGAAGTCCTGCCATCTTGCTTTGCTCAATAAACTATTCCTTCTGTTTGTCAGCTGGTGTCATGGATTTAAAGGTGACCCCCAAAGACATGCCTACTCTCTCATTCACAGGAGCTGTGACTGTGACCTCGTGTGGTAAAAGGATCTTTGTGGGTGTAATTAAAGATCTCCAGATGAAGAGAACACACTGGCTTACGTAGGTGGACCTGAAATTGTATGACAGGTGTTCTCACAAGAGTAAGGCAGAGGACAATGTAATGCAGAAGAGAAGGTGATGTGACCATGGAGGAGGAGGGAGGTTGGAGTGATACGACCCCTCTTCAAAGATATCAACAGGGGGCAGAGCTGCAAGAGTCAAGATCCGGAATCTCCCGTGGAGCCCGCAGAGAGATGTGGTGCTGCCAACCCTTCACTTTCAGCCCAGGGATCTGATTTTGAGTTTCTGGCCTCCAGAACTGGGAGAGAATACATTGTTTTAAGATTGTGTTACATCAGCCACAGGAAATGAGCACAGTGGGTCCCTGTCCAATTACTCCTTCCTGATGTGCTTTATGGGTCCCCTCCTTTATGAGACCTCTAAATGCTGGTGTGGCCCCGGTTCAGCTCAGACTTCTTTTCTTTTCCCTTATTCTCTCTCCCTACATGATCTCATCCATTCATTTGGCTTTCAGATATGATTTATTTGTTAACATCCTCCAGATTTCATCTCCACCCAGATTCTTTTCAAGGGGCCCAGGCATCTTCACAGGCAAAAAGTGAGACTCTTTCTGGGCATGATGGTGAGTGCCTATTATCTCAGAAGTCTGGGAAGCTGAGGCAGGAGGACGGCAAGTTCGAACCCAGCCTGGGCAACTTAACAAATTAGTGAGACCCTATCTCAAAATAAAAAGGGAAAAAGGTCTAGGGATATAGCTCAGTACTAAGGCGCTGGGTTCAATCTCCAGAATTACAAAGAGACAGACAGACACTCATGAGTCTGTCCCTGGCCCAGGCTTCCCCAGATACCCAGAGCTACAGAGGGAAATGTTTTAGCCTCCCTAGATTTCTCTGCTGCCCTTTTGCTTTATAGCCAAACTAAAAGCAAGTCATATAGCTTAGGTCTCATGTCATCTCTCCCCTTGGTCCACTGCTCTCCACTTCCTCTGTCACCACAGCCACCAGCATCTCACTCAGGGGATGGCACCAACCTTCCGGGGACCCCAGCTTCCTCCCTTGCCCACCTCAGTCCCTTCTCCTCACAGCAGCCAGAGGGATCAAAAGCGTTTTCTTTAACTGAGTTGTTATTTTTTGAACAGCTTGAGATATAGTTACCACACGGTGAACGGCTTACTTGAAGTGTACAGTTTGATATGTTTTGACATATGTATACCCATGAGATTATCAATACAATAAACATATCCACATCCCTAAAAGATTCTCCATGCACCTTTGAAATCCAACTCTCCTTTCCTCATTTCTCACCTGCAAGCATTCATTAATCTTCTCTTTGTCATTATATATCTGTTTGCATTTTCTAGAATTTTGTTTATTTATTTTTGGAGACAGGATCTCATCTAGCTCAGGCTGGCCTTGAACTCAAGGTGATCCTCCTGCCTCAGCCTCCAGTGTGCTAGAATTACAGGCATGTGCCACCACACTTGGCTCATTTTCTAAAATATTATATACATGGAACAATATAATATGCACTTGTTTGTATGACTTACTGATTTTGAGATTCATCCATGTCGTTCACAGTCAATAACACATCTGTCAGGGCCCAGGATTTAGCTCAGTGGTGCCATGCCTGCCCTACAAGTGCAAGGTCCTGGGTTTGATTCCTGGTACCGGAAGGAAAAAACAAACAAAAACCATATATCTCTCTTTATTCTGAGTAATAAGCATCCCACTATATGAAAGTCTTATAAGTTATCTAATTTCCTGATGATGAAAAGTTGAATTCGTAATAAGTAAAGCTCTTATAAACAGATGTAAAGTTAGAAGTTCAATTTTTTTCCTCACATACATAACCAGCTGTTCCAGTTCCATGTATGTTTATCTTTACATGAATATTATACTGACTGTCTTGATTGCTACAGCTTTCTAGTAACTTTTTTTTTAATAGGCTCTTACCCAGGCTGGCCTCAAACTCTCGATCCTCCTGCCTCAGCCTCCCAAGTGCTGAAATTACAGGTATGTGCCACCACACCTGGCTTTATAGTAAATCTCAAAATCAACTTAAGTAAGTTCTCCAGTTTTATACATCTTTTAAAACTTGTTTTGGCTATTCAAGTTTCTTTGCTATTATCAAAAAGGGCCTGCTGAGATACTGATTGTAATTATTTTGAATCTATTTATTTTTTTATTGAGTTTATTGGTACAATCTAGGTATACAATACAGTTACATTCATCATTGGGATTTGTACCTTTACATAATAGGTCTTGATTCTCATTTTATCCCCTTATCCCTGCCCTCCCTTCAGCCCCTCCTCCCCTCCCCATTTACAAACACTTTATTTCCATTTTTTCAGTTTCTCATACTTTTTTCCTCTCCCTTATTACCTTTCCCCCACCCTTCCCACTTTCCCTACACCTTTAGCCCTTTACTTCCTATTTCACATTATTAATTATCTCATTAGGATCCTGTGTACTATTATAGTTTTTCACACCAAAGAAACTATTCAGTATTTCAGTTAAAGAAATCTCTGTATGAACATTAAAAATAGGGAATCCTAAAATAAAACTAAAAAGGAAAGTAAAAGAGAAAAGGCAATAATGTAAGATTAAAATAATCCTTAATTCTGGATTGAATCTATTTATTAATTTCAGGAGAATTATAATCTTGAAAACATCAAGTTTTGCAATCTATAAACATAATATTTCTCTCATTAATTTTTCTCTACAATGTTCCCTAGTTTTCAGTGGACAAGTCGTATATGTGTTTCAAATTTATCCCTAAATATTTAATACTTTTTATGGTACTATAAGTGGATTATTTTATGTCAAATTTCAACAGAAATACAGCTGATTTTTACACAGCAATCTTATATACTTCAATTTTGCTAAATTTATTTTAGTATCTTTTCAGGGTTACTGAGGATTTTCTATATACCCCAGCCACACCATTTGTAAATAAAGACAGTTTTGCTGAGCACAATAATGCACATCTATAATCCCAGCTACTTGGGATCTGATGCAGGAAGATCCCAAGTTCCAGTCCAACCTGGGCAATTTAGGGAGACCCTGTCTCAAAATAAAAAGTAAAAAAGGGCTGGGGATGGATGTTCTGGGGATTTAGCTCAGTGGTGCCACTGCCTGCCTTGTGCAAGGTCCCAAGTTCGATCTCTGATACCAAAAATAAAAGCGGGGGGGGGTTTAGATCAAAGTGGAACATCCCTTGGTCCGCTCAACAACAAAAAGACAATTTTATTTTATGCTTTCCAAATTGTATGTAATTATATTGCACTGGTTAGATCAGTACAATTTTGTATAGAAGTGGTAAAACCAGATACTTCCTGCCTCATTCCCAATCCTACAAGAAAAGCAGTCTTGAATCATTAAGTATGATATTAGCAGCAAGCTATTCATAAGTACCATTTATTAGGTTGAGGGGATTCCCTTATTTTTCTGTAAGGATGGGCCTCACTATGGTGCCCAGGCTGGCCAAAGCAGCTGGGATCCAGTGGTCCTCCTGCCTCAATTCCTGGGTGGCTGAGAGGCAGAGACACCTTCATGCCTGACCATAGGAATCCCTTCTTTTCCTACATCTCTGAGAGTTGTGTTTTCTTTTGAAAATCAAAAATAAATGCTGCATTTCTTAAGATATTTTTTCTGCACCTATTTGTAGTCACACATATTTTTGTATTTTTCACTTTGTGAATATGTGAATTACATCAAGTGATGTTCAAAGGTTACTCTGGCATTTCTGAGTAAAACCCATTTGTTATGAAGAATTATCCCTGTATATATGACTGGATTTACTGTACTTGGTTTTTGTTTGTTTTTGGTACCAGGGATCAAACTTGGAACCTTGTGCTTACAAAGCAGGCAGCAGAACCACTGAGCTAAATCCCCATACTAAATCCCTATACTCGAATCTGACAAAAACCTTAAGCATTTGTGCTCATGGATATTAACCTGTACTTTTAAGATATCTCTGGGGTAATGCAGGCTTCATGAAAGTATTTCTTCCTTACATGTTGGAAGAATCTACCTGCAAAGAGGTCTGAGCCTGGAATTTTCATTGTAAGAAGTTTTTTGGGTTATTTTGTTTTGGGGTTTTTTTTTTGTTTTGTTTCGTTTTGTTTTTTTGGTACCAGGGATCAAATTTGGGACCTTGCGCTTACAAGGCAGGCAGCAGAACCAATGAACTAAATCCCCAGCCCTGTTTTCTTTTGCTTTTAAACGATGTCTTGCTATGTAGTTCAAGCTGGCCTTGAATTCTGGGGTTTTGTTGTTGTTGTTGTTGTTGTTGTTTGTTTGTTTTTTGTTACCAGGGTTCAAACTCAGGACTTTGCACTCATGAGACAGGTGGCCGTACCACTGAGCTAAAATCTCTGGCTCTAGCCTTGAATTCACTATGTAGCCCACACTGGCCTTGAACTCAAAATGATCCTCCTGCCACAGCCTCCTGACTAGTGAGATCACCAGGCCTAGCAGATTTTTAACTATAAAAAAAGAGTAGCCTGAACCACATAGTGAGACACTATCTCAAAAAACCAAACATAAGAGTGTCCCATGCTTCTGCTAGCACCTTCAGAGTCTCACTAGGTAGTCCAGTCAGACCTCAAATTGAAGGTGATCCTCCTGCCTCAGCCTCCAAGTGTTGGGATTACAGGCATGGACCACCATATCTGGCTCTCTTATTGTTTACTTCTTGTCAGCTCCCTAAAGCAAGACTCTTATCTGTCTTGTACCCTTCTGCATCCAGCACAAGACTTGACACAGCCGAGACAGGGCGCTGAGTGACTCTCTGTTGGATAATTGAGGAAATCAGCAGCATGGCCCATTGGTCAGCCAGGCCACATTTGGAGAAGTGGCGGGTCCTCTGGGAGCCCCTTGGTCAGTCTGAGGTTCCCGGTCATCCCGGAGCTGCACAGGCAGCCACTGAGTGGGCTGGCTGGATTATCTGTGGGGTGTGGGGTGCCTGTGTGACCGATGAGCCCCTGTGAAGTTGGCCCAGGACTAAGAATACATAAAAAGCACAAGGAAGACCCAGGACTTCCCCCAAGAAGCTTCGGCCACCTCTCTTCTTGGAGTCTCACATTCCCAATTTCCCCGTGGAGGTTCAGGGGGAGATGGGGTGCTGTGGAGCCTGTCCCAACCCCTGGCAGCTGTTCCCCTTCAATCCCATAAAAGTGTCACCTGCAGCTCAGCGCTCAGGAAGAGCCTGCAGAGGAGGCACAGAGCGTGCTTTGTGGCATCTCTGCCATCCGTCTCGGCCTTCCTGGCCTGGACTCTCTGCTCATGGAAACTCCCTCAGGACCTGGCTGCCGGGCCCCAGGAGACAGGCACAGTGCACGTCGCCACTATCCACTCTGCACGGGGCCCACGCAATCCTCTCCTCTAGCGGCCATGCCTGGCAACTAAGCCAAGCCTGCTCGTGCCCGTCGACGTGGGGTCCAGCTCTGAAGGAGGGAGAGGCCCTGCGGGAAGCCTGGCCCAGAACTGTCATCCCAGGTTCCCAGGAGCACTTCCACCATGGAGGGGTCAGGATGTGGCCCCAGCCCCCAGGAGGGGGTGCACAGGAGGTGACAGTGTACCTTGGCTGGGAAGCAGCAGTATGAAGTAACTGGGCAGCAGCACCCAGGGCCGGGCGATCACTGAGCCTTGGTCCTGCTCAGGCAAACTCTGTAACCAGGAGGTCCCTCTCCCAGTGACATCACCCCCTTGCACTGCTGAGGGAAATGAGCTCAGGGCGGCCCTCAGAGGCGGCCTGTTTACTTACAGAGACCCAGGCCATCAGCAGCTCTTTGACCAGACATTCCCTGTCCTGGCCAGCATGATGCAGAAATTTCCTTAAACACATTACTTTGGCCACAACCCACCCATTGCTCCTCTGCTTTCATTTTTTTTTTTTTTTTTGCTCTCAGTAGGAAAATTCCCAGTTCTGGCCCCAAACAGAGCCACCCAGGTGTGACAGGGTCATGGAGACCCCCAGAGGATCATCTGCAGCTCAGTGACTCTCAACTCCATGGCGACCTCTGGAGCTGCGAGACCACCCAGCCAGTTATGCATAGGGTCAGAGCAGGGACCAGCATGACCTCCAGGGCAGACCCTCTCCCCCCTGCCCTAGGGCCTTGGCCACCCTGAGCTCACTGGGAGAGCATTTCCCAACTCAGCAAGCCTGGCTACACCCTAGACCCCTCCCTCATTCCCTCCAGGTCAGGGATATTTCAGGAGGGTACAGGAGCCGCCAGCTTTAACAGGCTCCAGGGAATTCCCGGGATGGGCACCCCTACCAGCCATGGCCAAGACCCGTCTCCTGCCCTCTCCCACCTCTCTGTGCTTTCCCCATTGGAACTCAGCCATTCTAGAGGCCTTGAGGGAACATGAGTCTCGGGGGGCTCCTGTGTCCCCCCCCAGTGCTCTTGGGCCCTAAGGCCACCTATGCCAGGAGTAAAGCAAAGCAGCACCCCCCCAGCAGTGTCACTGATGGGGGACAGCTGCCCTGGCTGGATGTGGGCAGGCAGGCATGGACATGTCAGGGAACCTGAGGCCTTACCTGACCCAGCTCCACCCTGTGGCCTGATCCCCCTTAGCTCAGCATGCTGCGGTACCAGATGCAAAGGGGTTTGAACCTGCAGGAACAGGGGACCAGAAGATGCCAAGGGTCTGCATCAGAGAATGGGGAGGGGAGGAGGGAGTGGCTCACACACAGATCTGAGTCTGTGCTTCTTAGAAGGCAGAGGAAGGAAGAGCCAGATTCCCCACCCCCAACTGTCCCTACTGCCCCAACATGATAGCCCAGGACTCCCTAAACATGAAGTTTAAACAAATCCAATTAGTCAGTATCCCCACTGAATCAGAATTAGTAGGGCATGAAAGCTAAAGACTCCAGCATGTAAAGGATAGAAACCAATGTTTATTGAACATCTGAGTACCTGGTTTACACTTTAATCTGTATGACACTGTAGAGGGAAAAAAGTAACTGCAAAGGACACACAGCCCACGCATGGCATGGCGGTGTTCAATTCCAGTCCTGTCTAAGCCCAAAGCTACTAACAATTAGGCATCTCCCCAATTTATCTCTACAAAGTAATTAATTCAGGAATCAAGCATATCCCTCCTGTAACTCAAACAAGGCCCACATGGTTATGACTAGTTAACCCAGTCTCTTCATTCTACAGATGAGGAAACTGAGGCCAGATCACAGAGTAAGTCTCAGCTGGGTGTAGGGCCTGTTTACTTTTGGTGGAGTTTTGTTTTGTTTCTTGAGACAAAGTCTCACTATGCAGCTCAGGCTGGCCTTGAACTCACAATGTAGCCCAGGCTGGTCTCAAACTCAGAGCAATCCTCCTGCTTCAGCCTTCCAAGCGCTGGGATTACAAGTGCATACCACCACAGCTGGCAGGACCTATATTTTAGACTCTGCAATCAGTGCCCCATCTTCCACCCCAGCCTGTCTCATAGTCCTGAGACCACCCAGGCAAGGGAAGGGAAGGCAGGAAAGCCACGAGCTCTGACCTCCAGGAGGTCAGACAGACAGAGAAACACGCATGTGGACATTCACACAAGTAGACAAGTCCACACAGACAAAGACACACACAGAGCCACTTACACTGATGTAATACTTTTTAATTATCTCCACTTGCCCCAGTTCCGTTGCCCCAAGGAAACATGCAAGAAAGGACCCTAGCACTAGGCTCACACTTTAGATGGCCACACTACGGCCCCACAATGGCCAAAGATCCCTCTCTAAATTCCTAGTGCCAGGGCAATGTTAGGCACAGAGCACATACTTTAAAGATACCTGTTGAGTATGTGTGCCGGGCACTTTATGAATGAATCAATGAATAAGTGGATGGTTGTACATAATAGAAATGTATGCATGCTTTCAGAAACTCATGGACATATTACCAACAAATATGTACACTCCCAGATACACACAAGCTTTTGTCTAGAAAGACAAACTCATAGCTGCACCTAAAGTATACACTGACAAGTGTGTTTCTATAACACATACACAGGTATAGACCCATTCATCTCTGCAAAGACCTTTCCTTCAAAAATACCTATCTTCAGCCATGGGTGGTGATGCATGCCTATAGTGCCAGCACTCTGAAGGCTGAGGCAGGAGGAATGCCATCAGTTCGAGGCCAGCCTGGGCTACATTATAGCGAGTTCAAGACCAGTCTGTACTATATAGCCAGACCTTAACTGAAAAAAAAGAAAATACCCACATTCACAGCTGATCCAGAAATGCAGGCACACAGGAGCACACAGTTCCCACAGGGAAACTGTATCCAACCAAAATGCAGCCGCCCATACCACTTGAGTCATAATGACCACTCTGTCGACAAAAGCAAAGCTGTTAGGTCTGAGACAGATGGGAGTGAGATACCTGCCCACAGAGACCCCTGGTCTGCCTGGGGCTCCCACGCTGTCTGCCTCCCTCCCCGTCAGTCTGCGATTTCCTGCTACAGACTGGCTGGGGAGCCTGCGCTCTCCTCCCCCGCTGTTCAAGGCCAGTCCTCCACAGAGAAGCAGATGGTGTATGTTGGGGCTGTTCCCCTCCTGAGGACCCTGCCCCAGGTCACCGGCCACCTCCTGTGGCCTGGCCAGGCCAGGTGATGGACTCTGGACAGCAGCAGAGCTGTGCTCAGGCCCCGCTGCCCCAGCTCTGCTCATGACAGGATGATTTAGAAGCACCCAGGGGATGGTGCTTTCCAGGGGCCTTGCTTCCTCAGGAAATGGCCCAGCCTGATCTGCAAAACAGGCCCAGATGAAAACACCCTGCTCCTCTCCAAAAACATGGGCAGCTCCTCTCCTAAGAGCCCCTGACGTCACTGTGGTCACAGTATTCTGAGGCCACAGGAATCACAGGCCAGGGTTCTAGTCCCCCTTCAGCCTCAACTCTGTGTTTATTTGAGTAAAACGAGCCACTTTTGGTGTCACAACTTCAGATCTAGCTAGAATCTCACAGGTAGCTTTACCTGGACACAGGTAAAGGGGATTGATCCCAGGGACAGGGGCACATTCCCTGGCACATCACAAAATTCAGGGTCTGTGCTGGGAGTGGCTTGAAGCTATGGTGTTTGGGACAGAAATGAAATAGGGGCTCAGAGAAGAGACTATCCTGCCCAGACTAGAGACACACAGTGACTTCCTCTGTCCCTCCACCCCTCACCAGGTCCCCCAGGCCTCTGCTGGAGGTAGACACAGGCTGTAGCCTCACCAGCCAAATGGGCCAAGACAGGAATGCCGCTCAGCACAACTGGCCAGACAGGAGAGACTGTTTATTCTGGATGTCGGGAACATCTCGGACAATCAGGAGGATTTGGCAGCTGATAGCTCCTGGATGCTCCATCTTGAAGAAATCACAATCAGAGCAGGCTGGCGTTTGGAGCTGAGAGCAGGCAGCAATGGTGGGAGGGAGGGGCGTCACCTGCCTGCCCCACATCCAGTGCAGTGGGTGTCTCTGGGTTCAGCTGCTGGGTCTGTGGGGACAGGGCTGTATAGGTGACCAGAGCTGAGCCCAAGGCCCTGGGTTTGAGAGTAGAAATCCGGGGAGACCTATCATGGGACCCATTTCTTGCACTGTAGGTGCCCCCTGTCTATAAAACAAAGCAGAGCTGATGGCCTCAGCCTGAAAAGGCCTTGGGTCTGGTGCTGGCACTCCAGCCTCCCTGATGGCACCTGCTGAGCTCCCTTTTGTTCTCTCAGCCCCTGTAAGAGCTATGGCGTTGTGCTGCCCGTCTTGCTGCTGTTCCAGTTCTGGGACTGGCTCTGGTCCTGACTCTTTCTGGCCTTTTCCCCTGGAAAAATAATTTTACCAAATCTGTTTCTTCTACAATGTCGTCCTTGCAGGGATACTGTGAGTGTTAACTCTTTCACTATGTGCACCACACAGGAGGCACTTGGTCAGTGGTAGGGTCCTTGTCCCTCACCCCTTCTCCAGTGGCTACAGCCTGGCCTCCATTCTTCCAGACTCCTCTGTGAACCTAGAACCCCACCCTATCACATCTGTATAGAGCTACATCCAGGCCTCAGAATACCATGGGGTTTCCTTGGCAGGAAGCACTTTCTGGAGGGAGCCCAAGCTGATCCAAGTAGGCACCAAGGCTGCAGAAGCCCCCAGAACAAAATGCTCTGGCTTTCTGTGTACTTTGCACATCTCTCACCTGGCACAGGTTTGAGCACCTCGTGGGGACAGTCCAGGGGCCAGGACACTCAAACTTCACCCATCCAGACTCGGCAGCTTGGACGTCACACCTTTCTATAGTTAGTGACACATTGACAGAAGGTGCCATGCTGCTGCAGGATGGCAAGGGGCATCAGTTAAGATCTCTCCTTCTTATTCTCCACAAGACCCAGATTCAACTGTTAAATAAAAAGGAATTTATGGGCCAGGGAGATAGCTCAGTGGTTTTTGCCACCTGCCTCACAAGCACAAGGACCTGAGTTCAATCCCCGATACAAAAAAAACAGTGTCCTAGGATTTAGTGGCCTCACCTCCTGCCATGTTGTGGTCACTCTAAAATGTCACATGGCAGCAGAAAGGCTAGCCTCTCCTATCCAGGACCAATGGAAAAGCAAGTCTCCTAGGAACCCCAGCAAAAACTGGGGTTCATTTTATCAAGATTCTAGTGTGTGATTGGGTCACATGCCCATGTCTGACACAATCCCTGAGCCCAAGCACTGTTGTACCCACAGAATGCATAGCTGGAGTCGTGTAAGACTTGAATAAACTAAAGTGACTCCATGCTAATAGGCCAGACTGCGCTTCTCCATATGCTAATTGCTAACTTGGCTAACAGCCTGCCCAGGGGCAAACGGTATGACAAAAGGTGACCGTAGAACACCCCCTCCCAGCATAAGATAAGCAATGTGATTGCAGTCTTGTTCTGTGAATTCCCTGTTTAGAAAAACCTTATAAAAAGTACCTCAGCCCCTGAGCAGTTGCCTCTCTGAGCTACCTGGCCCCGGGAGTGCCAGTGCCGTCTGGCCAGACTAATAAAGGTCTATTTACCATCCAGCCTGGTGTGTTCCCTCCTGGGTTTCTCATTTCTCAGTTGAGCTCCTGGAGCCTGGCTGGGTGTTAGGGCCCAGCATCGTGGAGGCCTTTTTGGCTGTTCACAGCTTTCAGAAGTAAGGCCCTGGGTCTTGCCTCCAGAGCCATCGTTGGGCTATAGGACTCAGCATCGTGGAGGCCCTTTCGGCTGTTCACGCTCCATGGAGTGGAAGTGAGACTTTAAGTCTTATAATGTGCTAGTTTTAAATTCCTACAATCTTTGCTTGGCAACATGTTACTATGGACCCATGTGGGGCAGAGACAACTTGATCAAAAATAGCAAAACTTCACCGTGTGTGTGTGTGTGTGTGTGTGTGTGTGTGTGTGTACCAGGTATTGAACTCAGGAACTTGCACTTGTGAGGCAGGCAGAAGAACCACTGAACAAAATCCCTGGCCCAGCAAAACTACCTCCCTAAGCCCATCTGCAAGCTCTGCTTCCAGGAACTCAGACCAGCCCTGTCACCTGTCTGCCCCAGTGGTGGGCAGTTTGACTGACCTGGCTGATGTCACCACTGTTATTTTCACTGGGGTCTTCCCTTGGCCAAACAAGGATAAAGCAAAATTTGGTTCCAGTGGCCTCACCCTCTGACAGGATCAAAAGCTCCTTTTGCCCTTGAATCTCCAAATTATTTCTTTCTTTGGCCACCATCCCCCCCAATCCTAAAACCTGTTCTTGGGAAATATTTTGCTATTAGTCCTTTACACATGTGTGTGAATAAGCATCACATCAATCTCTCAGAACCGTTTATACTTTAAAGAGAAGACAGAACTCCCTGAAATCAAGCAACAGCCTGAAACCCTCACCTGCCCACATTTTCCTGTGCATTTTCCAGTCCAGTCCAACTTCAAGCCCCTTTGGCTGACAAACGTCCCACTGCCCTCGGCTGCGACAGGAAATTTCTTGCACCTTTTTTGGCCATTTATTCACTCAGCAAACTTGTTTTGAGTACCCACCACAACTCTGACAGGTGGCTATAAGAGAAGACCGAGGCCCTGCTCTCAGGAGATTTGCAGTTCAATTTTAATGCAGGAAGTATCAATTTCACCACTCTTTTTGTTTTGTATTTGTTTTTGTCACCGCTGACTCTTAACATAAGCAAAGCATAGCCCAGGGGCTGGTATTGAGGCTTCAGTATAAGCTGCTTCCCCTCCATTCTCCCTCCAGCAGAACACTGGAAATTTTCAAAAAAACCCCTTCCAGGTGGACAAAGGCGCCAGCAGAGCGGGTGGAGACGGTGGCTTCTGTCTTGCTGCAGAATGTCCTGATTTGTTCTGGTTGTTCCAAAATGTCAGGTTGGAGAGGGGCTTATTCTAACCAGATCAGGGCTAGAGGCAGCCCAGGTCCATCTCCTTGGTGCAGGGCCCCAGACAGTTTGGAAATAAACAGAAACCCATGGGGGGAGGGGATGGACACAGATAAAGGAAAAACAAACAAAGGCTGAGAGATGGAAAATTCAGGAGGTGGGGTGTGGAGGAGGGATGGTGGCTGAGGGAGGAAGGGAGGGAAGTGGGCTTCGCAGGGGGTGGGGAGGGGTGTGGCCCTGTGTTTGTGTTTCAGCCCCAGGGCCTAAGAATCACCACGGCAATGGGGAGGTGGGGAGGGCGATGTGATGGATTCCATGCCGACGCAAACCTCCCGAGCTTAGCAGTGGATGGGCTCAGATGTGATGGGGCCACATTCTAAAATGAAAGATCTGAACTGGGCTCTTTCAATCACCAGCTCCCCACCCCCTCCCAGCTTTCAGGGCAATCAGTGCTTAATGAAAGGAATTAATCAGAAGTGACAGTGAATCACGTTGCCTTCTCCAGCTCTCTCATCCACACGAGTACACTCAGCTCAAATCCTGAGGAGGGAAAAAAACCCACCTCTGGCTGCTTCAAGGTTTCAAGGCCCTTCCCAGCAGGCACCTCGCCTATGACAGTCCCGCTCACCACCGCTCCCAAAGCTGTCCCGCCACACAATGGCATTAGTGAAAAGGTCAAAGGTCACTTCTCACAAGATACAGGCCCCAGTGTAAGGTGACTCCAACTTCCTTCTGAAGCTCCTCGTCTCTGGGTACCTCTGCCATCGAAGAGAGCGCTTCCTCCACCCCCAAGGAGGCCCTACTGCCAGCCTCCTGAGCCCCCAAATCCCAGCACCCCCATACTTGTCCTTGCCTAGGGCTGATGGGCCTATGGGATCCGCCTTAGATTTGGAATTGGTGCAACATAGAGCCAAGTCTCCTCAAGGGTTTCTTCCTTTCTGACCCTCACTCCCAGGTAGTCAGAGGTCTAAGGCTGACTCATCCATTAGACAAAGCAGGCACAGTGCCTGATTTCTTTGGAAATCGGAAAAAAAAAATCAGAGCCAGGGATGTAGCTCAGCAGCACAGCACTTGCCTGGCAGGTATGAGGCCTCAAGTTCAATTCCTGATACAAAAAAAAAAAAATCAATGTTAAGTGGAAGAAAATATTTTCAGTTTTCTGCGTTTACCAATGAAGTTGCAAAATATAATTTTAAATATTTTCTTACAGAGGAAAGAGGGATACAAAGACAGAAAGGCCCAGGACCCATGGGGGTGAGAATGAGCTCTGCCCTCATCTTCCTTCCTGCCCACTCTACCTCCCCCAGCTCTAGCAATTTCCTTCCCCGTTGTCACAAGGCCCTGTGGGATGACCCTCCACAGGTCTGGATCTCCTGGAGGGCAGGATCTTCTTTATTTACCCTCCTGTCCCCACAATCACATCAGGTATCATAGTATCATTTTTTTCTCTTTTTTGGGAGGGAGGGAACAGGAAAGACAGGAAAAAGAGGGGGCTAGGTCTGAGATAAACACTGCCTGAACAAGACCAGATTCAGGCCAAAGCAGGGCTTCATAATCTTGATGAATTGAGACCTGGCAGATACTGTGCCCAAGCGACACAGCCATGTGGTCTTGTCCCATATTGAAACCACTCCTGCCAAATTTGTCATCAATACCAGCAACAAAACACCAGCAATAAACCCAATAGAGGCTCCACGGGTAAAATCCTGATTTCTCGGCAGCACTAACGCTGCTTGTCCACCTCCTCTTTCTGGCTTCTGTGACACTTTTGGTTTCCTCCTATCTCTCTGGACTCAGCCACTCTGTCCCCTTTACATGGTTCCTGCTCAGTAGTGCCATTAAAAACAAAAAACAACAATGCAGACCACAAGGTGCATCTCAACTATTTACTCTGTGCCAGGCCCCATCCTACCAGATCTTCTAATCCTCAGGATAATCCTAAATCCGTGCTCCAACCAGCAGCCAGAGTGATTTTTCAGAAAGCTGAATGTCATCTTCCTTGCATAAATCCTCTTAATGTTTTCCCTGGCCCATAGCTTTTAAGGTCTTCAGGACTTGGCCTCCGCCAGTATCTGTAGTCCGGTTTCTCACGCTGCCTTTCTCCACAACCCTTTTACTGTTTAGCTTCTTCAACAACTCCAAGTCTTTGCATGTGCTGTTCCCATTGCCTAAAACATTTTTCTTCCCTCCCCTATCTTAAAATAATATTTTTTTTGGGGGGGGGCCTTACTATGTAGTCCAGGCTGGGCTTGAAGTCACGGTGATCCTCCTGCCTCAGCTTCCTGAGTGGTGGAATTATAAATGCCTGGCAGGATTCCTCTTCTACGCTGCAGGTAAATGTCACCCTTTTGGGAAATGGAGTGGGGTATAGGAGTTGGTTAAGAAATGGACACTGAGGGCCGGGGATTTAGCTCAGTGGTTCCACCACCGGCCTCTCAAGTGCAATGACCCGTGTTCGATCCCTGGTACCAAAAAAAAAAAAAAAAAAAAAAAAAAAAAAAAAAGAAATGGACACTGAAACCCATCTGTGCTGGGTTCAACTCCCAGCTCTGCACTTCTGAGCCATAAAACCTTGGATAAGGCCCAGGGATTTAGTTCAGTGGTTCTGCTGCCTGCCTTGCAAGTACAGGGACCTGAATTCAATCCCTGGTGCCAAAAAAAAAAACCTTGGGTGAGCTATTATACTTTCAATTCCTTGTCTCTTAAGCAGAGTGGGCAAGGACTGTTGTGAAAATCAGTACAAATGTGCTACATGTGTTGGCTCCATATTCCCAATCCCAGATCACATCAGGTCTCTGTGCCAATGGTCCCAAGATGCCTTTATGATGCCATTGTCATGCCAACCTCACTCTCAAGACCCTTGTGCACTTGCCCACCCTGCGAATGTCAGCTCCGAGAGTGCAGGGGCTCTGATCCTGCTGTGTCTCTAGTGCCTAGCACACAGTAGGTGCTCCTATTTGGGAGCTCAATGAACAGAAATCCCCCCCACTAGATACCTAGCACATGTCCACCATGAACAAGGAACGAGAGGATAAGATTTTTAACCACAGTGCATACACAGCAGACAGAGAGAGGCTGACAGTGGTCACAAAGACTACTTGGTAATTAGGAAAATACCTTTATTATTTCTTTAAATGTTCCAATATTCAATGTAAAAACCATGACAGTGGATTTTTTACAACTTCACCAATTACAGAAAAAAAATGATTTCCCCCTTCTTTCTAAAAACCCCATCCCCACGCCGGACAGGAATCCATCAGGGCTGAAACCCAGCAGGGAGAAAAGGCTGAAGAATGCCAAGCCGGGCTGTGTCCACAGGACCACAACTTCCCTGAAGGAGGCACCGTCCATGGCTGTGGCACGTTCTGCCCCAGAGGCCAGCAGTGTGGCACTTGTGGCTGGCAGGCCACGATCAAGGCAGCTTCGTGAGAAGGAGAACAGCAGCGAGCCTGTGGCTCAGCAATCTCTCTCTCTAAAACACAGCCAGTAAAGAGGCTGTGGATCCTAGCCAAATGGTGTTCTAGGGTTAGAAAGTTCCCCCTTTTACTCCGCTCACAAAGACTAATTTGTCAAGCAGCTATTTTTTTAAAAAATCAGAAAACAAACATTGGGTTCCATTTCAGCTGTAATTAGCAGTTGGTAATTTTTAGAAAAATACAACTGGAGTTGCTCATTGTTGAGTCTGTTTTTTTTGTTGTTGTTGTTTTGTTTTGTTTTTTTAAAATCAGGCGGCTGACTTTCCATTCTCATCCATGGTTCAGGGAGGGAAGATCCAGCTGTAGCTGGAGGCTGTTTGTTGATTTGAGAAAACTGTGAAAATGTTTTGCACTCACATACAAAAACTGATGGAATCCAAAAATAATCCCACTGATTTCGTTATGAGAAACAGGACTGTCCCTCTTCGGTGTCTTGAGTCAAAACAAGGCAACCGCCTAGTGATTTATAGTCCCCGCTCCATGTGTCCTGCCTTCCAGAAGGCATTAGAGAGGGCGACCTCTGCCAGGAGTGACTGTAAACATGCTGCACCACTGACACTGGACGTTTTGTTTTTAAATGCAGCGGGACTTTTCCTTTGGCCATGGCTGAAGAGCCAGCTCCGTAGGGCCCTTGAGGAAGGAGCCGGGGGTCCTCACTGACCAGAGTGTAGCTGGGAGCATTATCAAAGGCAATCAGTACATTTATGGCATACAGAAAATTGTCCTGTGGTCCCCCAACTGTCCCCTAGGCTCAACCTGGCTGGATGTGAGGCACAGAAGGTAGAGAACAAACTACCATAAGGCATGTGGCTAAGGTGGCCCCCACACCACGCCCTGGAAAGATTATCTCTTTGCACGATTCCAAAAGTGTTGGAAAGCAGAGGAGTTGATGACACTCACAATGAGCAGCAGCAGCAGGTACAGGGACATCATGACCACAAACCAATGACTGGAAACCCAGGACAGCTGGCTGGAAGCCCTGCGTGAGGAGAAAACAAGTGATGTCGGCAACAAGAGCAAAACATTTTTTTTTTTTAATGTGTGCAACAAGCTCTGGCTCAGAGTAGATGAAATGATGAATTTCACCCTCTGAGTGAGCCATGCGGCAAGCTTCATGCTTCTTTGCTTGAAAAATGTGGGGCTCTTTGCCCTGGCACCACATGCCTTTCAATGGAACAATTTCTAAATGCACAAAGACAGCTATGCAATGAGCTCACCCTCCACCAGTACTAGGAATGGAACCCAGGAGTACTCTACCACTGAGCTATGTCCACAGCTCTTTTTATTTTTCTTTTGGAGACATGATCTCACTAAGCCACCTAGACTGGCCTGGAACTTGCAACCCCCCTGACTCAGCCCTTCCAAGTAGCTGAGGTAACAGGATGAACTGCCACACCTGGCTCCTCTTTTATCTTTTACAACCCATGTAGACTTTGGAATCTAGAAGAATTACCTGCTCAGGGTCTCTACCAAAATGTCAGCAGGTTACTGAGCAAAAGTCTTTTTACTTTCAGATATGTACACATATTTACCTGACCTGGAAAAATCCTATTCGGCCCACTAGAAGATGTTCTAAACCATCCACAAAAGACACACTCCAGGAGAAAATGAGAAAGAAATGGAATTTTGAAGTGGAAAAAGCCAGATGATGTATAACCAAAGGATAATGTTCCCAGACTTGGGAACCTATGTAGATTTCTGAATTAAGGTAGGGGCAGATTTTACTGGTTTAGGAAATCTAGAACCATGGAAACCACCGGTGTGTAAAAGTAGGAGTGACATTACTAAAAGTGTCCCCTTTTCCTGTCATGGCTGTTTACCTGCTGTACATCTGCACAGGAAGCTCTACCATGGGTGCCTACAATGCAACAAGATCTCCAAGTGATCTCCAACCCTGAGAACCCTGCACATCCTCCCAGTACCACACTGCTGGGGTAGCACTAGGGCATCCGCCATGGTTCTTTGGAGCTGAAGGCCCTCGTCGGTGCTGGGGTCAATTTTCATTTTATTTATCTATTGAGACAGGGTCTTAAGTAGACAGGGTCATAGTATCATAGTAGATAGGATCTATTACGTAATCCAGGCTGGCCTTGAACTCCCAATCGCCCTGCCTCAGTCTCCTGAATACTTGGATTACAGGCGTGCACAACAAAGCCCAGCTTATTTACTCTTTGCAGTGTTGGCAATGAAGCCCACAGCTTCATGCACACTAAGCAAGCATTCAGCCACACCCCAGCACAGCACCTTATTTTATTTTTATTATAATATATATAACATTTTTATATATTATATTTTATATATGTTATATATATGCATTTTTAAGCACCTCATTTTAAAGGTAAAGATGAAGCATCTCAGGTCCACAGAGGAATGGGCAGTGATTCAGCAGCCACTGTGGGAAGCAACTGAGCAGGGTACACACAATCTTAGCCCACGTCCAGTCACCATCCTGCCTCTCAGTTCTAGCTCATCGGTGGGTTTCTGACCATAATCAAAGGCCCAGGGGCTAAGGGGCTGCCGATGTGGCTTCCTTCAGTCATCAAAAAAAGACATATCTAAAATCCTTTTATATTCTTTTTTTTTTTTTTGGTACCAGGGATAGAACTTGGGTCCTTGCACTTGCGAGGCAGGCCACCGAACCGCTGAGCTAAATCCCCGGCCCTCTCCTTTTATATTCTTCATGACAATATACGGTCTCACAGTGCTCTATCTACCTTCCAGGCCATGGAGGCCTAAGGCTGGGGTAAAATCAAGACTGAAACAAAGAAATCAATTTCCTGAACATGGGCTCTAGTTGGTCTCCTCAATTTTGGGCAAGGATCATCTCTTTTCTTTTTTTTTTTTTTTCTGCAGGGCTGGGGATCAAACCCAGGCAGGGACTCACACTTGCTAGGCATGGCTCTCCCTCTGAGCTACACCCAGCCCCAGGATCACCATCTGACCTCTTGGGTTGCTTCAGCGAATACACCAGCAGGTACTTCACTCGCAGGAGCTGGTTATTGGTGACCACGAAGTACTTAGGAGGTATATCTCCTCCTTCGCTATGCTTGATTCTCGCTCTTCTGCGGTCTATCTCCTTGGAATCTGAATAAGAAGAGGAAAGCACACATTTACTGGGAGGGAAATAAAAGAACTAAAGAAGCAAATTAGGCATAGAAATGAGTTAAGACTCCTCCTGGTCATAAAGATATAAAAACCCTGGTAGGTTGAGGAATGCGCCTGTGTGAGTATACAAAACAGCACTAAAAACAGGAGAATCTTGGCCTGGTGCAGTGACACATACCTATAATCCTAATACTCTGGGAAGCTGAGGCAAGAGGACCACAAGTTTGAGCCCAGCCTGGGAAACTTAACAACTTAACAAGATCCTGTCTCTAAAGAAAAAAATAAAAAGGGAAGGGGATATAGCAAATGCCCTGGGTTCAATCTCTGGTACTGAAATCAAACAAACAAGCAGGACAATCTGGTAGGCAGAGAAACAAATGAGAGGAGGGATAAAGAAATAGAAAAACAGAAAAGATCCAAGGAAGATAACAAAACAACTGAATGGAGAAAGCAGAGGAGACAAATTGATAGTCATACCACTATAACCAAAACAAAATCAAAAACAAAAAACAAAAACATCTCTGGGACTGGGAAGAGGACAATCTGAAGCAAGGCCCTTAGTAAGCATTCTGAATAAACCATGCTAGATATGAGCTTCTTAATACACTTATCTTCCATCCTTCCTACCAAGATTTCTTTCAAAACCAGAAAAAACTTTTTTTAATAACAAGAAAAAGCTTTACCAAGGATGGGGTGCCAGGCCAGAGCTGTGTGCCAGCAGAGGCCACAAGGTTTGGTTTTGATGTTTAATGTCACAGTTTGCAAACTTCCTAAGAATTACAATTGCAAATAAATATCCACGCCATCTGGTTTGGGAGGGTGGTGTCAGACCTGGTCCCATTGCTCAGGATTCCAGTTGTTTTACATTAGAGGCCAGAACAGTCAGTTTTCTGAAGTGTCCTTTTCTTAGTAAAACTGAGAGGCGAGTTTTGGAAACTGAATGACAGCTCCATGACTCTTCTGCCTTGGAAGAGGGAACACAGAGGGAGTCACAGGGCAGAGTCCACGGGACACATCGGGGCTGTGCAGTGAGGTGGCAGCCAGTTATGTTCCCTGCAGTGCCTGGGATCTACTCCCTGTGGCCTCAGTTGCCCCTCATGTCCCCAGGGGGCTCCAGCATGTCTGGACTCCGTGTCCTTCCCTTTAGTTTACCAAATGCTTACTGAGTGTCAGGTGTAAACCACACTCCACTGACACCAGGCGCCCAAGAATAAGCAAGACCTCCTTCTGACCCCCAAGGAGCCCATGCCCATACCTCACACACACTTTCGTTTGTCAAATCCTGCTGGGTACTATGGCACACACCTATAACCCCAGCACTCTGGGAGCTGAGGCAGGAGGATTGCAAGTTTGAGCCCAGCCTAGGCAACTTAGTGAGACTTTGTCTCAAAATTTAAAAAAATAAAAAATACATAAGGGTTAAGGATGTAGTTCAGTGCAAAGACCTTGGGTACAATCCTCATACAACAACAACAACAACAACAACAACAACAACAGCAATAATAAATTTTAAAATATTTCCCAAAGTTTCATTCTCTCTCTCTCTCTCTCTCTCTCTCTGTCTCTCTCTCTCTCTATCTCGTCTTGCCAGGTAACTCAGACTGGCCCCAAACTTAAGATCTTCCTGCCTCAGCACCCAGGATGCTGGGATTACAGGTTCTGAAGCTCCCCTTGACCACCTGGCCCACCATGACTGCCCCTTCCTCTCAGCTGCCCCTTCCTCTCAGCTGCCCCCTCGCCAGGTTCTCCCCAACAATCACCTTGCACCAAGCCATCTTTTCCATCTTGAAGGAGCTTTCTCTCCTTGAAATCAGGCCCTGCCCTGTCCTACCCAGCATCACTCCAGACCCAGCCCACTCGACCATGAGATGTTGCTCCCCAGAGCCGGCTGCACCCCAGACAGAGGGCTATGGCTTGGAGCAGGCCAGGGCTCACTCACCCTTCTTCTTGGCTTGGCACTTGACGTCTGGATGGTCGATGACCTCGCACACAGCCACACAGCTGAGGATGGGGCCGAGAAGGCTGTGCTGCCACCCGTGGCTGTGAGGACTGTAAATGAGGGCCAGGCTCAGGTCACTCGTGAGGTAGGTCCCCTCTCCAAACAAGGATGTCTGCAAGGGCAGAGGCCAACAGAAAAGAAACACAACGTGTGAGTGGAGAGTTGACACAGCCAGATGGCACAGGTCTTTCTTCAACAGAGCAATAAACACAAAAACTTCTAAGCTTCCTTTTTCCCAGTAGGACATAGGATCAAGCAACCTATGACAGCCTCATAGGATTTATTACTGAACACATTCCATGTGACAGCTGTTTAACTGATTGTGGATTTCGCCACCTAGCCTGGCAAAGTAACAGTTCCTTGTGGTCAAGGATGAGTAAGAAAAACAGACATCAGAGTCCAAACAGACCTCGAGTAGAATCCACCAACAACCTGGCAGGTTAAACTGTCTCCATTTCTATATCTATAAAATGGCGGGCTGGGGATTCAGCTCAGTGATGCCACCACCTGCCTCACAAAATGGTGCTCATAGCATGTCCTTCATAAGGTTGTAGGTGAAGATTAAATAATATACAGAAAACATTGCATGGGATATCTGGGGCATGAGAGTCAGTGGTGACAATGAGGGTGGGTCTCACACCACGGGCGCTTACGTTACAGCATACGTTGTCGCTTCTGT
This sequence comes from Fukomys damarensis, assembly GCF_012274545.1. Lineage (NCBI taxonomy): Eukaryota > Metazoa > Chordata > Mammalia > Rodentia > Bathyergidae > Fukomys > Fukomys damarensis. Next base: position 17,132,025 of record NW_022900937.1, read on the forward strand.
TAGAGGAACGCATTAACACAGTTACACAGATAGACTTGCAAAAGCAAAGTCACACTCTTGTGTACAGGGAGGACGGCACACCTGGCGGGAAAGGGTATTCTGAGTCATCTCTTGGAAAAGACATGAGTCCCTCAGACTCTGCAACTGAATTCAGGAAGCAGACATGAGAGCCAGGATCAGTTTTCCTCTGCAATGATGTTGGTATTGGCTAAGAAAATGTCCAGAACTCAAGAAGGCACCTCCCTGTTCAGGGGGTGCCAATGACACCTCTGTGACAAGTACAGCAGGCAAAGTACCTACAAGCCGAGGCTACAGAAGGCTTGGCAAACACATCCCTAAGCAACCACAATGGTCAATGCAATATAAATCAATCCTGGTACCTACACATACTGACTCAGAATCCATCTCTTAACATCTCTGGGAGCTATGACCAATGGATAGACTTTAATATTCAAGCTGAAACTCAACTGCTATGTGGGAGCCACACTGTCAGTATTTTCAGATGATGGCTGGACCTGAAGGGCTCACTCAAGTACATCCTTGTGCTCTGGAATTGAGCAATTCCCTATTAGGTGGCCCCAGGCCGCCACATTTCTATACCCCGTAAATGACGCTCAGGAGAAAAGTTTGTTTGGCCTTTAGAGAGCTCCTTCCCTAACAACCTGACACAGATTTTCTCCAAGGCTACTGGGCTCCCATCTGACTCGCAGCAGTTCTCGGTCTATACCTGCCACTCTGATTTGACCTTCCGGAGACTCGGACAGCTTATGCAAGGCTGCAACTGGCATAGGGTTTCCCAAGCAAGCCCTGAACCAAAATCCAGGCAGGGAATGCCAGGGGTTGGTTCACTTTACCTAACGACTCTTAGAAGATACCTCTAAGAAGCAAATTCCTGGGGGCTCTCAAATGAAGGCGGTGTACAAGACTATAACCTGAAGCGACTTCTCTGGGCCGGCTGCAAGATGAAGTGGAGGCCGACCAGCCCGGCCCTAATTCTAAACTGAGAGCCAGAATAAACAAGCCTGGCAACCTTAACAAGATGCACAAGCACTAATCTGATGCAGCAGGGCTGAGAAGAGGCTCTCTAGCCTCAGGGCCTAGTCTGTGCCCAATGAGCCTGTACCCAGGAAGCACAGCCAGCTCCTTGGAATAAAGCAGATGCTGCTGGACAGGGCACACTCCAGATGCCCTCTGTACCAGCCATAAAAGCAGCCCCTGCTTCACTGGCCCTTGGCTCAGGCTTACCCCTGGTACCCACCAACTATTCCAATCCTCCCCCGGGGAGAATAATGGAGTCGTTGTGTACTACACATGGAAAACTGAGGCTCAGAGACCTCAAATCAGTTTGCCCAGGGCCACAGGGATTCCCAGTCTTCGTCTTACACCTTTCTGAGTGGCAAAAAGTACCAGCAGAGAAAGGGGAGGCTGGCACTTTGTGAGTCCTAAAAATGAGAGGCATGCAGCTCAGGGAAGAAGGGAGAGGCCCTCTCCTCAGTGCCTCTGGTACACACATTCAGTTCTCCCAGGCTGACACTCTGGAGCAACCCCTCAGGGCTTCTCAGAAGTCAGCCTCCCTGTGGGGCACCTGCGGTGGGCCCAAGACTCCGCAAGTGATACAGATGTCACTGGTCCACAGACAGCACTGAGCAGCTGGGGTGGTCACACACTGGGGTCACTAGAGGGCTTATGAAGCTTACTGATCTCTGGGCCCCATTTCCAGACAGTCTGATTTAATTGTCTGGGATAAAGCAAGGCCCTGGGATTTTTTTTTTTTTTTTTTAAACTCTCCAAGTAATCTAAATGCATAGGCAAAGACGGGAACCACCTATGCTTCTCAGGCTGTAATCGGCACAGGGACACCTGGACATCTCGTCACACTGCATGTGGGAGCTGAGCATGGTGGCGCATACCTGTAATCTCAGCACTCTGGGAGGCTGAGGCAGGAGGATTCTAAGTTTAAATCCAGCCTGAAGCCAAGCATGGTGGTGCAGGCACATTTTAGAGACTTAGCAAGACCCTGTCTTAACATAACAAACAAAAAGGTTTGGGGATATAGCTTAGTGCAAAGGCCCTGGGTCCAACCCTCAGTATTGCAAATAGAATAAAATAAAATAAAATATAGAAAGACATGGGCAGTGAGGATTTAGCCTGCCTCGCAAGCTCAAGGTCCTAAGTTTGATCCCCAGCATGAAAGAAAAAAAACAAAACAAAACATCAAAAAGACCTAGGCAGGTAGTGAGGGCCTTAGGTTCAATTTCCCCAAAATGGGAAACAAAATTTAAGTGAATCAAGGAGTCAAAATGTCAGTGCTGGGCCCAAGATCCTGCATTTCCACAAGCTCCTTGGCAGTGGTATCACTGCTAGTCTGCAGGCCACACTGAGTGGCCAGGCTTTAGCAAACCTAGGCACCCCAACTCACGCTTCCCCATTCAGCCCCAGGGCCTGGATCACCCACACCCCACGCCCCCCATTTCACCAGCATCCCCACCTTGTTGAGATGGCAGTGCAAGCCATTGTGGATGATGGAATGGAAGTTTTCTAGGCGGCTACCATGGAAGGCGTAGATTAGGTCTCGTTCTCCTTTGGTCTCATAAAATTTGGCATTGGCTGGGTCAAAGTACTCGATCTCAAATAGGAAGTCTGGGACAGGGACAGGTATGTGAGGGTTACCGGTCAGCTGCTGGATTTTCTCAAACTTGAAAACATAAAGAAGGCAAAGGGGAAGCAAAAATGATTAAGATGCAATGTCTATATGTGCCAATTCCCCAAAATGAACGTGATTCTTATGTACTGCAAACACATACCAATTAAAAAAGAAGCTGGTGGGCCAGGATTTAGCTCAGTGGTGCTGCCACCTGCCTCGCAAGCACAAGGTCCTGAGATCGATCCCCAGTACCAAATAAAAAAGAAGCTGGTAAAATGTGCTGCAAAAATGGCCTCCTATAACCTTGGGTTCAACTCCTGTGGATTTTGCTCACCAGAACAACAGGTTTCATGAAGACAGAGATATTAACGTACAAGCAAGCTTAGAGCTTATGGTTCAAGAGTGCTTTGCACCAACACCATTTATCCCTACGGCAAGCTGAGAAGCATGAACCACACCTTCTGAATGGCAATCACTTCTAATATTCCTAACACTTTCCCATCTATTTCTGCATTCCATCTTTAATAATTTCATGAGTAAGAACAGCACAACTATTTGCAAAAAGCCACAAAAAGGAAGGCCCCAACAAGGGTAGCCACCCCAGCTGTGGTCCCAGAAAGGTGAATGAGGTTACCTTAGATCACCCGGCCCATTGCAACAATTCAAGCAACCCACAAAATCACAAGACACAATCAGCATTTCTCCTTTTACCATTTCAAGCCACTCAAGGTCAGGCAGGGGTAGTCTGTTGTTCAGCAGAAACTGACAGAGAAAGTAAATCAGGATCTCCAAGGTGAGGTCCAGGAATGTGCATTTTCAACCAGCTGCCAGGTCATTCTGATGCATAGGGAGGTCTCAGAGACAGTGGGCTCCTGCTGTCCCAGACCCTGTGTCCCTTGGAATCTGTGGACCAAAATCTCACCTCGGCTTTCCCTGCGCTGTGGATTGTCAGGACCTTGGAAGACAAAATCCAGCTCACCAGGTCCCAGGCCCACTGGTCTTCATCTCCAGAGGATCTGAGCAGTTCTTTCAGGCTAGGCAACTTTCTGGAATCTGCAAGCTATGAGGAAAAACATTTATTAGCAAGGATCCTGAGGAAGTGATGACCAGAGGCCCTCTAGTGGCAAGGCAGGCAATTTTCACTCCTTCTGTATCGAGTACTTTGCTTCCTTTTCCAAATAATAACTAACCCTGAAAGCTCTGAACTCTGAAAGATTTGTAAAAAATCTTACTTGGCACAAAACTTGACCTGAGCTGATATGAAGTTTGTTTAGTCCTCACCCTGTTCCGATGGCTGCATTTGCTGTACAATAGTACTGCGTCTGAGGGCGGGCAGCAGGGCAACCTGCAGCAGGTGGTTCTGAGCATGCACTCACAAGCGTGGGTAAAGGCTTAGCCAAACCTTGCCTGGAGCATGGGAATCTGTTGGTGCAAAACACACCTTGCTTACCTCTCCACCTGCTTCCCTCACCCCCAGGCTGGGCAGGCCACGCGTTCCCAGCCCAGTCCTTGTGTTACCCAGGGACCCTTAACTAGGCCCTGACTTTAAAGTATCTACTGCCACAACTGAAATGGATGATACACATCACTGAGGGTAAGGTGAGACTTCTGTTGGGTAGGACAGGGGTTGCGTCAGAACCACTTCATAGAGGAGATGCCCTGGGCCCTGAGTCTGCCAGGCAGAGGCAGGGAAGTGTGAAAGCACAGCAGGTAGCCAAGGAGCTGACAGTGGCAGCTGGGGCTACACCTTTGTTCTTGTGTCCCTACAGGCTTGGGGACCCTTAGGTGCTGCCAGGCTCCTGTGTCTCAGATTCCTCAATCACACAGTGGGATAGCAAGAGAGCTAGATGCTTACAGCATCCCACTGAAGGATAAGTTAAACAACGGCTCAAAGCAATAGGAAGGTACTAGCCTGAGCCTAAAACTCATCGTGATCTCCCCAGCCTTCTTTTCTCTTTCTTTCTCTTCCTTCCTTCCTCCTTCTTTGCAGTACCAAGGACTGAACTCAGGGCCTTTGCACTGAGCTGCATCCCCAGCCCTTTCTAAATTTTTTTACTTTGAGACAGGTTCTGAATAAGCCACTAAGTGCCCACACTTGCTCAAACTTGCAATCCTCCTGCCTCAGCCTCCTCGAGTGCTGAGATTACAGGACGCAACACCACACCCAGGCCCTTCCTTCTATTCTGAGTCCACACTTGCTATCTCAGGATGAGAGCTGAGCCCACTCTCCCACCATGACTGCGCCTGCTTCTTCAGTTCTCAAATCCTACGTGTGATCCATAGCCATTAGCCACAGTCCAGACTCAGGCACAGGGACCCCCACAGAGGACAGCAAGCCAGCCAGGCCCCTCCAGGGACCCAGTGTAGTCAAGTGGGAGGGCCGCCCCCCCCAAGCCCAAATGTACCCAGGCCTCAGCCAAGCTCCCCTACCAAACCAACGCTCCCTCTGCCGTTGCCCAGGCAGGGTCCTGCATTACCTGGGGACACTTACCTGGACGCTGCCCTCCTGGCCTGCCTCTGCCCACACTCTAACCCCTCGATTGACCTCCTTTACGTCCCATTTCACTTTTCATGTCACTGTGCTCATGTTAGCAGGATCCTTCCCTGTCTACATCCCAGTAGGACCTTCTGGAGACCAGGCTCACAAGTAGGGTTGCCAGACAAAACAGTCTGCCCGCTTAACTATGAATTTCAGATAAACATTTTTTTAGTATACATATAACCCATGCAATATTTAATACATTCTCCTCCCCCACCCCTGCCCCCATACCAGGGATTGAACTCAGAACTGTGCTTGCCAGACAGGCTTAGAGCCACTGAGTTGTATCTCCAGACCTGGGGCATTCTCATACTAAGAAGATTACCTGTTGTTCATCTGAAATTCAAATTTAACAAGATGGCCTATATTTTTATTTGTTAAATGGAGCAACCTGGGTGCAGTGGTGCATGCCTGTAATCCCAGCACTCCAGGAGGCTGAGGCAGAAAGATCACAAGGTCAAGGCAACTTAGTGACTTAGCAAGACTCCGTGTCAAAATTAAAAAGGGAAAAAAATAAATAAAGGGCCAGGCATGTAGCTCAAAGCAAAGGCCTGGGTTCAATCCCCACTACCACCAAAAAAAGAAGAAAAGAAAGAAAAAAAAAAAAACACTAACAACTATACCTTACTAAGGCCCTGGTCTGGCCACTGACTTAACAGGACTTCCTGCCATCAACCCCCACCCCACCCCCAACCTATGTCTTTCCTCCTCTGTACTTCTGCCCGTGACCAGTGTGACATGCCAGTATTTAAGGTCAAGTCTCTGCCCCGAGCCTTCACTGGCCACCCAGGATCCCTGTGCTCAACAATGATGACAGATCCCCTCGTTGCTCCTGGGACTCTCTGAGGCAGCACCTTAAATCTGATTGGGGTAAACATCCCTAAGGATCAACCGCATTTCACTTTTCCTGGAGCCTGGCACAGAGTTCAGAGCAAGATGTTAACAGCCACTGTTTGTTTTTGTTTTTTGGTACCAGGGATCGAACTCGGGACCTTGTGCTTACGAGGCAGGCAGCAGAACCACTGCGCTAAATCCCCGGCCTAGCCACTATTTGTTGAGCCTTTACATGTGCCAGGCACAGGGCTCCACGCTGCACATGTGTCACCTCATAATGACCTATCTTAAAGGTGAGGAATCCGAGGCCTTGTGTGCTAGGCACCTCATCTGGGGTCACTCAGCTCTTCGGGGGCGGGGTAGAGTTATAGGAAGCCAGGTGACCAGACCCCACCATGCACGCTCCCAACCACCATGCCCTCCTAGGGAGGGACAAATTCAGGGATGGCCTGAGAACATCAGACAGCAGCAGCACTCAGGTCAGACTCGAAGAGGCTGCTCGGGAGACTGACCAGGTGTGGCTGGAGTTTGTGCTCCACTCTCCAGGTAACACAACCACGATGGCAACTGATTGTGCCCAAGCCTGTCTGTCATAGGGAGAACTGGGTCGTGTGTGGGGAAGGGACAGAAAATGTCCAGGTGGGCAAGAGGTCTGAAGCACAGCTCAGGAGAGTGGAAGGGGTTGCCTGGAACTAGGTGGGAGCAGGGGAGAAGGCAAAGGAAAGAGTTTTTGACACAGACCACAAGACAGAGAACAGGTGCACTCTTGGGCCTGTTAACTATTAAAACCATGACACATATTCTTCCCCACCCCCACACCTTCCTAAACAATCTTAACCCCAAAACCTAGGTGCATTAGGGCTGGGGATTTAGTCAGGGTTTCTGCTGCCTGCCTTGCAAGTGAAAGGTCCCAAGTTCGATTCCCCAGTAACAAACAAGCAAACAACAACAACAAACTAGGTACATCAGCTAAGTGTGGTTGCACACATCTTTATTCCCAGCAGTCTGGGAGGCTGAGGCAGGAAGATCACAAATTTGACCCCAGCCTCATCAATTTAGCAAAACTTCTCTCAAAATGAAAATTATTTTTAAAAAAAGGACTGGGGGTGTCAATTCTCAGTATCAAAAAAATTTTTTTAATTAAAGGCACATCATAAAAGCCCAGATGTCCTCATGGTAGCAGCTCCAAAAATAAACTCGATGAGAAACTGTTCGGACCACCACACAGGGACAAGGACCAACACGGTCCTGGACCCTAAATGGTCACTCATCAAAACACTGCTGTGTTTCCTTCTGAGGCAGTTGGGGGCATCAAAACTGCTTTTGCAGAGAGCAGTGTCTCTTCACCGGGGCCTGCAGATGCTGACTGGGAACTCAAAGCTTGACATCCATTCCTGCACTCCTCCTGCATCTGCCTCCTGTTAAATCTGTGGGGCAGAACAGCACTCAGTCTGCACGTTGGCAGGTTGGTCACTCAGGGAGCATCTGTCTGAAAACTGGTAATACAAGGTTTATTAGCCCTGAATTTACCTAACCTGTGTCATTCCCCTTTACAGCTGAGGACACTGAGTTAAGGAAAAGACAGGGACGGGGATGAGGATTTAGCTCAGCGGTGCCACCGCCTGCCTCAAAAGTGCAAGGTCCTGAGTTTGATCCCTGGTACGAAAAAAGAAAGAAAGAAAAGAAATTGGCAGGGACATTCAACTGGCAGCTGCTGTTAGCCCCTGGTGGGGTCTCCAGTCATTGCCCTGAACCTGTGGTCACCTTGATTCCAGCAAAGCCTTCACAGACAGGAACGATCATATCTCTCTCTTTTGGTGGTGGCTCTGGGGGTTGAACCTAGAGCCTTTGCATTAAGCTTCATCTCCAGCCCTTTTTAAAAAAATTTTTTATAAGATCTCATTAAATTGCCCTTTTGATCTTCCTGCCTCAGCCTCCCAGTTTGCTGGGATTACAGGCATGCACCATCACACCCAGTGGCGCTCATTCTTATTTTGGCTCCACAATCTGGGGAAGGAAAAAGGACCCTGCTTAGGATCAGAATTGGTAGCAGTTCTCCACACTGGTGCCCCCGAGAAGGCTTTCAAAGGCCTAACATGTGAGCAAAAGAATGGAGTGCCACCCCCACAACTCCTGACCAGCTGATGCTGACAAGGACAATACAGAAGCTATAACACTGAGAGGTTAGGAAGATCGTGAGAGTTCCGTGGAGAAAAGTTCAGGACAGGGACAGGACTTATCCAATCTTTGTGCCAAGAAACAGGTTCAGAAATCCTACCCCACCTGATTCCTCAGTCATCACAGGCCAGACACTGGGGATACAGCGAGCTCCCCGAGTAAAATCAATAGAGGACTCAATGCAGAAAAACTACCAAAATGAGGTCCTCAGAGCTGATCTAGACTCTGGGGACAGTGACAAGATAAGGCCTGATCCTCCCTGAAGCCAAGGGCTTGGCTGAGGAGAAAATAACCCCAGGAAAGCAAGGGCCAATAAAGTAATTCGCGTCAGAGCTCTCAGGTCTGGAAACCAGGACATGCGTTACATACAGGTGCGTGCTAACTCAGTGTAGTGTGGAGAAAAACAAATTCAAATGGCTGAAGTAATAAAACTCTCTCACATTACTTCCAGGTGCTTTTGGCTAAAAAATAAAAGACTGTTATATTTATTTCCTTCTCCAGGCAACCACAAAATGATCCAGAAGGGACCGAGCTCCTTCTTTAAAAGTTGGCCTGTGAGGGGCTGGAGGGGTAGCTCAACAGCAGAGCACGTGCTGAGCATGCGCGGGGCCCTGGGTTTATCCCCCAGCACCTAAACAAAACAAAATAGAGGGTCAGAGATTAAGCTCAGTGGCACCACACCTGCCTCTCAAGCACAAGGTCATGAGTTCAATCCCCCGTAAAGGGGGCGGGAGAAACAAGAAGTCCACCTTTGGGTCAGATACAGGTCTAGATGCCAAGCCTTATTCTTCATTAGAGTAACTCATGGGACTTGGGACAAAATAAAACCTAGCCATGCAAAATGGCCCACATTTGTAATGGCCCACACTTAGGAGGCTGAGGCAAGAGGAGCACAAGTTCTAGTCCAGCCTGGGCAATTTGGCAACTTAGAGAGAGACCCTGTCTCAAAATAAAAAATAAAAATAGGCTGGAAATGTAGCTCTGGGTTCAATCCCCAGTATGAAAAAAAAGAAGGAAGAGTAGACAGATGGACAGATGGGACGGACCAGAGGTACAACTCAAAGGCAGTTCACCTTCCTAGCATGCACAGAGCCCTGCATCCAATCCCCAGTACCGCAAATGGAACAGAACAAATGAAAGCTAAAATGCACACTCCCCAGAGGTGGTGTCCCCAACTCAGTGAACAGCCTTCTCTGGGAAACTAGTAATTACAGCCATGGCCACAGACAGCCATGGCCACAGACAGCCAAGAATCTGCAGCCTGGGCAGTTCTCCTATCTACAGTGCCCCACAGGAAATGTGAAAACAGACTACATGGCTAGAATCTGCCTGTGTTTCTCCAGCGGCCCTCGAGAATGGGTGACTGACTGGGACTAGCACAAGGAGTCCCATGTGCAAGGCCACCTATCCCTATAAAGAAGGGGCTGTATGGAACTACAAGAGCTCTGATGGTCTCCTAGGGGTTGATGGGGACCGGGAAGGGCATGCCCGTAACTGTTAGCAAATGGTACCTTTGAGAGGAATGCGAGATGGGGGAGCTCTATCAAGGGCTACCATTAGTTACATCCCAAGGCCTTTTTATTTTATTTTGAGACTAAGCCATTCAAGCTGGCCTCAAACTGATGATCTTCCTGCCTCAGCCTCCTGAACAGATGGGATTACATGCCCAACTATCAGGGACACTTCTACTTTACTGCTATCTTGGCTTTCTTACAACAATACTATTCAACATGATTTGTATGGTTAAAAATAAATGTCGAATGCCTAAAATGTACCAATAAGTGTTTTGCTATAAAAAAATGTTGAAGGGGCCGGGGATTTAGCTCAGTGGTTCTTCTGCCTGCCTCACAAGTGAAAGGGCCCAAGTTCGATCCCTGGTACAAAAAAAAAAAAAAAAAAAAAAAAAAATTTGAAATAGCACGAGCAAATCAAAAGAATTCCACAGTTCCCTGTTTATGTATCGCATATTCATCAAATAAACCCAATTTGACCTGCCATGAAGACCTTGGGCAGGAAGCAAATATGCTGAGCCTTCAGGTCTACATGGAGGTAAAAAACAACCTTGTTGTGGGATGTTATCTCCGGTGAGCTTGATCTCCCCCACCCCAATCTCTCACTTTGCATCTACTCCTGAACAGCTCCCTCTCTTACTCTGTCACCCAGGGGTCTTTCAGAAGTGCACTTTCTAGAAGTCACCAATGCCTTCCGCTGCCAGAGGGTAAAGATCTAAACATCAAAGCAAGAGGCTGGCAGAGGCAGTGGCTCACAGCCCACTCCCACCAAACTAGGTCCTCTCTTTGCCTCTGTGATCTTTCACTCTCCATCCTCCACAGCTGGGCAGTCGGAGGAGCTCCACAAATATCTGCTGCCAAAACTGAAGGAAGTTTTGTCCCCAGTTTCGGATGTCACCAACTCCCTATGGCAATTATCAGAGCTTGTAGGACAAACCACACAGGAAGTTGCTTGGCTTAACTTCCTGATGTTAACTTCCGGGACCCTGAGAGGCCTGAAAGTCCAGGCCTGAGGCACCCTCTGTACAGGGCTAGGCTGCACCATGGAAACCCAGGAGGCTCTGCCTTTGTTCCTCAACCTCCTAGGAATAATAGCAAAGAGAGAACCCGACACTGGTAATATCAGAGTTGATGCTGAACATCTGTTGATGCTGAATATCTTGCTTAATTTGTTGATGGGGTTCATGATATTGACCTTCAGGCTAGGGATTTAGCTTAGTGGTGCCACTGCCTGCCTCAAAAGCACAAGGTCCCAAGTCTGACCTCTGCTACCAAAAAGAGAAAAAAGTTACTTCCTAGTGTTGAACTAATTTTGCATTCTTGGGATAAATACAACTTGGTCAGGCCAGTTGTGGTGGCGCACGCCTGTAATCCCAGCACTTGAGAGGCTGAGGCAGGAGGATTGCTATGAGTACAAGACCAGCCTGGGCTACATAGAGTTCCAGGTCAGTCTCAACTACATAGGGAGATCCTTTCTCAAAAAAAATAAAAACTTGGTCATAACGAATTATCTCTACTCCTTTTTTGTTTCTTTCCAGTACTTGATCTGAGCCAAAAGCCTTTGCTCTGAGCTACATCCCCAGCCCTTTTTTGAGACAGAGGCTCAATAAATTAACCAGGTGAGACTTGAACTTGCAATCCTCCTGCCTCAGCCCTGCATCATCACACCTGACTATGGAATTACCCTTTTTTTTTTAACTCAGTAACTTTAGAACCTACTGTAATATTCTAAAACAGATTTTTGCATTTATACCCATGAATGACACCAACCTCTGATGTTCTTTTCTTGTATCAACCTTCTCAGATTTAGCATCAAGGTCGTGCTAGCTTCTTTTTCAATACTTTAGAAGAATTTTTACAAATCTTAAATCACTTATTCCTTCTGTAATTGGCAAGCTCAGCACAGAAGCCAACTGGGCCCAGAGGGAATTTTTTTGAGAGAAAAATCTTTGACTACTAATTCAAAATGTCTAATGATACAGGCTATTTTGATAGGGTTTTTTGTTTGTTACTGTTTTTTTCCCAGTACTGGGAATCAAACTCAGGACCTTGCACTTGCCAGGGAGGAGCAGCAACACTGAGCTACATCCCTGGCCTTTGACATTCTATTTAATTCGATCAGTTTTGGTAAATTATATTTTCTCTAGATAATCCTAAAGATGAGGATGACAAAGGTAACTGAGATCTGGAATGCTGACCCTAACATGAACTCTATAAGAAATTAAAAGTCTTGTGAATCAGCAGAGCAGTAGTGGGTCACATGCCTACTGTGTGTTACAGTTTATAAAAGTACTGACCTCATGTTACCTCAAGGTCAACATCTGGATGCTTTAATGACTTTCGGTGTCTCATTATTTGTGAAGGCCTGGATAAACTTCCTGTCTAAGCAAATAGCTAGTTCAGATCAACACCCCATCACTGGTCACGCTAGACATTTTGTTTTGTTTTCAGACAAAGTCTCACTATGTAGTTCAGGCTGGCCTTGAACTCACTATGTAGGTAGCCCTGGCTGCCTGAAACTCACTGGGATCCTCCTGCCTCAGCCTCCCAAGTGCTGGGATTACAAATGTATGCCACCACTCCCAGCTAGAAAATTTTGTGGAGGACGATGCAACTATTAAATTCTTCACTTCACGCCTAAGAATCACCTGTCACTGACAGGTGGAAGCAGCCGCACACAGGTGACTTGAGTGTATCAACACTAGAGTGTTAGAGGAGTTAAATTCTTAACCTTCCCCGAGGCCAAGCTGGGAATGGAAAATCCGGGGCTTGGCGTGTTTGCTGACACCAGTGGTTCCCCAGCCACCTGGTCCGGGACACGGGGCACACTCACCAGGGCCTCGAAGTCCTTGCAGTCGCCGCGGGCGTAGGCGGCTGGGAAGGGCCGCAGCACAGAGTCGCGCTTGTAGCTGCG
>NW_022900937.1:17144981-17178365 GCF_012274545.1 Fukomys damarensis
AGCCCAAGCCCGGCCCGGCCCGGGTGTCCGCGAAGCCGCTTGAGCTCCGCCCACCCAGCGCCAGACTTGGCAGCAGCCACTGGTTCTCTCTGCAGCTACTGTGGAGCCGGCCCGGCGCCCTGCGACCACCCCTGGACTCGCTTTTGGCCCTGCTCAGCGGACTGCCTAAGCCTTCCTTGGGGCGTTGCTACTACGGGTTGTCGCCCTCTTGAGGTTTCTACACTGACTGCTCAGAAGGAGCCACTGATCACCGGGGAAACTGAGGATTGCGGTTGTGCAATGCTTGCTCAAGACGCCAGAGCCAGACCAAAAGACCATACTCTTACCAAGCGTGGCGGCACAGGCCTGTAATCCCAGCACCTGGGAGTCTGGGGCAGGAGGATCACCATGAGTTCTAGACCAGCCTGGGCGAGTGAATTCAGGGCCAGCCTGAACTACCTAGGGAGGCCCTACTTAAAACAAAAAACAAAACCCTTATTCTGTGAGTAGAGCTCAGGAGTAGATAGAGCACTTGACTCACATCTGCCACGCTCAAGATCTTGGGTTCAAGCCCCAGCACCAGGATTGGGAGTGAAGGGGTCTAACTGCCTTTCAGCCTCCAGAATTTTCTGAACTGCTTAAGTATCTGGCCTCAGCTGCCCCAAGATCCTCAACAGGTGTTTCTGACACAAACCCTGGGGAGACGAGCAAAGACAATGGGGCAGAAGAGTGCAGGGACCCAGCCAGGGAGAAGATGGTTAAGGTCCCTCCTTCCTACACAGGATCCTGTTCTTCAGAGGTCACTCGGAAATCTAAGCACAGGCCATTGCCAGAGACAAGGCTCAGAGTGACAATACCCATGTCACAGAGGACATGGAAGGCCTGTGAGGATCCAACACTCAGGCTCTGGAGCAACCAGGGATCTGCATCAATGTCATTCTGTTTTCACCTCCCCTTTTCTTCTTTGCAGTGCTGGGATCAAAGCCAGGGCCTCACTCATCTTGGCGTTTTTTGATGGTGTCATTTTGAGAGGTCCAGTTTTATCTCACATGGCTCCCAGGGCTGGGGATTGAATGCAGGGCCTCCGGCACACTGAGCAAGCGCTCCATCATCAGGCTGCACTATCAGTCCTAATACTGTGTGCATGTGCGAGGAGCAGGGATTGAATTGAAGGCCCTCTGACACTGAGTTACATCCCCGGCTCTTACGTTTTCTATTTTGAAACAAGGTCTCACTGAGTTACCCAGGCTGGCCTCAAACTTGCAGTCCTACCTCGGCCTCCCTCATGAACAGCTAGGAGTTACAGGTGTGTACAGGTGTGTACCTATAACAATTTTTAAATACATCTTCTGAGTGATTGCCCAAGGGCTAACTGTAAATGTCTTTTTTTGTTGTTGTTTTGGTTTTTTTTTGTAACGAGGGATCAAACAGTACCTTGTACTTGGGAGACAGGCATGGTGCCACTGAGCTAAATACCCAGGCCTTACACATCTTAATTTTTGATAGCCTCAGACTTACACTAACTCAGTTCCAGTGAAATATGCGACTCCTATAGCTCTATTCCCTCCCAGCTTTTGCAGTATTACTGTTACACAGATTGCATGTACAGCCGGGGATTTAGCTCAGTGGTTCCCCCACCTGCCTTGCAAGTGCAAGGACCTGAGTTCAACCCCATACCAAAAAAAAAAAAAAAAAAAAAAAAACCAAAAAAAACCAGATTGCATCTACAAGTATTAGCAACCAACAACACATTGCTAGTATTACTTCACAAAAGTTTGCCTTCTATGACGCTAAGGAAGGGAGCATTTCATTACATCCATCTTATTTATCATTTCTGGCATTTTTAATTTATTCTTGTGAATATGAGTTACCACACTTCTTTAGTTCAATACACCTTGGCTCCTAAACAATGTCTCTATACTGTTATTGGTTAATATATTTGCTATAGGCCCTACATTACTTTATTATTTAGTATTTAATAAATTATTTTATTATTTATTATGGAGTAAATTTATAATTTAGTATTATTTAATCCATGGCCTCATGTATGCTAAGAATGTTTTACACATTACACTCAGCCTCCAGTAAAGTGTATTAGTTTATACAATTGTGGTTTTTTGCTTTTGTTTTTGCAGAACTGGGAATTAAACCTTCACAGTGAAGTGCATCTTTGGCCACATTTTTTTTGAGAGGGAGGTCTTATTAAGTTGCTGCTGGGAGCAAGTCTACATAATTTTTGGGAAAAATCATTTCACAATTAAATCGTGATTAGGGCCTAGTTTTCCTGCTTACAAGCCAGCTACAGCATGTCCAGACCAAACTCTACTTTTACCTCTGGTCACAGCTAAGCCCTCAATGGTCCAGCAATGCTGTGATAATTCAGGGCAAGATTACACCATGAAGACATCCTGGGAGGAACAAATCTGCAAATGAGTAGTTCCTCATTGTCCTAAGATTTTCACCACAGCTCCCCTTTGAGTCACCTTTCACATGTGTTACTCTCCAGATAGATTGAACTCTCTGCCCGGAGTCATCTATTACATGTTTGTCCTGTCCTGCTGGACTGAATAAAGGTGTGGCAAGCCCAGGAGCTTTGTCGTTGCTGCCCAGAGCAGCAACGATCTGGCCCAAAGCTCAGCTTCTTAAGTCTCGTTTTTCTAATAGATTAATTCAGCTTGTGTTGCTATGGCTCACAAGAGATAGGACTCACTGCAGAGATTCTAATAATGTCCCTTTGCCCTGTTCCCTATATTTGACGCTCAACGTGGATGTGAATTGAATCCATGGGCAAACTTGCCTGTGAGACAAACTTGGAGTAAAAGAGACAGCACACTGTCTCCCAGGATGATTTTCAGACGAGGCACACTGGTGGTGTGTCCAGTGGGGGTCAACTGTTAGATTTCCCTTGCCCCAAGATGGCTGCCACAAGGAATAGCAGCCTCCATGTTAAAATATGGCTTCTCCCAAACAAAGGACAGGCTGCTTCTTCCCATCATGCCTCTTCTCCCTCCAAAAGACAACCTGATACTTGCTACTTCCTAGCAATTTCTGATGTCACAAGCCCTTCCTAGTGATGTCACAGGCTTTCTTTCCCTCAATAAATTTTTCCTACTCTTAACCTCCGTTCTACCTAGAATTCATTCTTTGATTTTAGAGAACATGAACTCAGATATCTAGTAGGTTTGGGGGTTACATCTCTTACCCCTATATTAGTACCATGCAGCTCTGATGGCTCGAGCCATTTCCCAACATTTATGTGGTATACTGTAGAGACCGAACTGACTCCATTTTGAAAAAGTTACTCCATTCTGTGATCAGGCCACCACCCTGTTACTGAAAAAAACCCCTCCCATTGTAGCCATAGCCCTGACCTTTGTTCTAACCCTGGTTAAAAAATGTAAGGCAATCTTGTACTGTTTAAATCCAGATTAACATATAAGTTAATGGTTCTATACTACGAAATACATAGAGACCCCAAGTTAACTGTCGAACTGTTTGCTCATCCTGAATGTCTTGGTGGCCTTTGAACCATCCTATAGGTATCTGTTAATTACCAATGTGTGGTTTCTGAGTACGTGACTGCTGACCTTTGTCCCCTGCCTGCATTTTCAAAATGTTAACATCAGGCACTGACCCGTCCAGAAAGCCTCTAGTTCTGCTCCTTTGCTAATAAAAAAGCCTGTTTGGAAATGAGGTTTGGGGCTCTTGGTATTGAACTGTTGTGTTGGTGAGGTCCGAGAGTCCAGGCTCGAGCTTGCAATAAACTCCTTGTGTGATTGCACTGGACTCGACTCCTTGGTGGTCTTTGGGATATCGTGATCTGGGCACAACAATACACAATGATTTCAGGGGCCGGGGATTTAGCTCAGTGGTTCCGCTGCCTGCCTTGCAAGTGCAAGGACCCAAGTTGGATCCTGGTACCAAAAAAAAAAAAAACCCACAATGATTTAAAATGTTTTGACTGTGAAAAATAGGGCACCTCAGAAAAAACTGTAAAATGAAAGTATTTTACGGGCTAACCCAAAGCCACAGGGTTAGGCTTCCAAAGAAAGTGTTACTGCCTGGCCTTTGCCCTCACCGTTGAAAAGTCATCCACTGGGCTAAAGCCTGCCACTCCAGATATGGTAAGGATGGTACATTGCTGCTGGGATGATACACTGCTGCGGGGTGGGGGCAGGAAACAATAGGAGATCAAGGCCAGGGGATGAGTCCCTCTGAGTCAGCAGTACCTGGTTCAGACCTGTGCACAAGTACAAAGTCAGGCAGCATGGGCATCCAGAGAGGCATTTCTTCCCTTGTCAGGGAAACACTCAGGAGCTCAGGAGTAGATTTTCCTCTTGCTCAGAAAGTCCACTTGCTGGGAGGCGAGACTCCCATATTTGTCCCCACAAGAATTCACCGACCCCCACTATTGCAGATAGATAAGTTAATTAGATGTCTTGTAGGCAGTTAGGGTCAGCCCATGAGAAGCCAACATGGAGGACAATCAAGACTCAGTCACTGAAGGCCAGCATTGTAAAAGAAGCGGAAACTATCACACCCAGGTATGATAAACAGCAGTGATTGATATTCTAAATAGGTATCAATCACCTGGGTTGGGGACCATGATCTTCCAAGAAAGATCCCTGACCCACCCCTTACCAATGAAAATCCTTGCTCATGCTTCGTATGCTTGCTATGTGACTTGTTTCCCCATTGGATCCCCACTTGATCAAAATTACCTAAGCAACTATACTTGTTATAATAATCTTATTGATGGTTCATAGTTTTGACCACATTGTGATTTCTCTTTGGATCAATATTACCTAAGTGTCTGTACTTGTGATCTTACTTCACTGCAGTTTTGTCCCACCTAGAACCCACCTCACTTCAGGGCTTTGTCCCCTAAAAAAACCTTTGAGAAGCTGAGTTAGTAGGCAATCCACTTTCCAGTCCCCCTTGTGTCTCTTAGACAGAAGCTATCTTTCTCTAAATAAAATTTTCCTACCCTTAACCTCCGTTGTTCATAGAATTCATTCTTTGATTTTAGAGAGCACGAACTCATATTTCATATATCTAGTAGGTTTGGGAATTACATCTGTTCCCCCTATATCACCAGCACCTGGAACAACTGGTTTGATACTTGGGAAATTCTAACTTTGAAAGGCATTAATGTCATTCCAGCTATTATTGGTTCTGTTTATACCTCTGACTGTGTGTTCCTGTTAGCTTCACAAGATGTGGGATAACGGAACAAGGAGATTATATTGCACCATTGTTGCTCTTGCCTAAACTAAAATTAAATAACATTAGTTTTTAAAATGCCCGAGAGCATCCTCAGCCTGAAATTCCTCAAGAAGAGATTTATTTCACCCGAGATTTCCAAATATTGGCCCATGTATAAAATTAAATTACAAAGCTCCATGGCTTTGCCTTGGGAAGGAGCTAATGAACAATTGGGATATATTTGTCCTGACATAGCTCCCATACCTGTACATTTATGGGGCAGAGATTTATTGACAGAATGGAGAGTCACAGTGACTATTTTGCCCCAAAACCTCACCGGTTCAACAAATGACATCTAAAATGGAATATGAACTAAGGAAAAAGATTAGGCAAGAAACTTCAGGGCAGAACACAGCCTACAGAACAGCAAAAAAAAAAAAATAATAATAATAATAATAATTGTCTTGGGATTGGATATGATCAAAATTTTTAGTTGGAGTTGTTGAACAAGTTTCTTCACCCAATGCAGCTTTGCCTTCAGAGTGGAAATCAAAAGACCCCACGCAGGTTGATAAATGGCCCCTAACAGGAGAAACTCACCAATTTGGAGCAATTTATATCAGAATGATTTAACAAAGGGTGTTCAGAACCATCCCTTTGCCCTTGGAACACACCCCTCTCCGTTATTCTTAACATGTCTGGAAAATGGCGTTTGCCTCAGGGCTTATGGGCAATTAATGTGAGCCTCATTCCAACACAGGCACTACGACCTGGTTTACCAAACCCAGAGCAGTTCCCCCAAAGCAGCCACTTACAGTTAGATTTAAAAGGTAGCTTCATCAACATTCCTTTGTGGCCTACTGACCAACCTCGATTTGTCTTTGATTGGTTTAGGCCTAAAAAAGGGATAGCAACTTTTCAATTGCTGAATTTGTATAAAATATCACAAGGGGATTCTGATCTTAATTCCCTTCAAAAATTAACTCCAGAGGCACAAAAGAAGTTATAATTAATAGAACAAGGCATACATAACTGGCAGGTTTTTCGTATAAACTCTAATCATCTGGTTCATTTTTTTGTGCTTAACACGCCCCATTTACCTACAGTTCTAATAGGACAGTGGTATGAAAAACAGGTCTTTCTAATGGAATGGTTGTTTTTATCTAACCAATTAGTGAAATCTCTACAATTATATCTACAGCAAATTGCAAAAATAGTTTCCTTGGGATGTAATTGTACCTGACAATTACTTGGTGCTGATCCTTATTTCATCATCATTCCAACTGATAAGGTTCAAATGCAGACACTGCTAGAAACTGCTTTATACTGGCAAGTAGCCTCTGCAGATTTCATTGGACAGATAGATAAGCATTACCCTAGTGATCCTATATTTCAGTTTTTTGCACAACATGAGTTTATTCTCCCCAAGGTTACTCAATTTCAGCTGCTGCAAGTGCCTCAACTTATTTCACTGACAGCTCCTCTGAGGGCCAAACAGCAATTTAGAGCTCTTCTTTTAGCTATGTGTTGCCTATACCTGGTCTCTCTGCTCAGAGGTCAGAATTACTAGCCATTTTATTTGTGACTGAACACTACCTTTCTCCAGGCTGGGTATTTAGCTCAGTGGTTCCAGGGCCTGCCTCATCAAGCACAAGGACCCAATTTCAGATTCCTGGTACCAAAAAACAGAAAAGAAAACTATCCTTCCCAACCTCTTAATATTTTGAGCAATTTCTCAGTTTGTTTGACTCAAAGACTGGAAGGAATTATGGCCCACTCTACCTTAGAACCTAAATTATTAAACTTGTTTTTAAGATTACAAAAGGCCGTATGTCAAAGAACTACTCCCTTTTATATTGGACATATTCAATCACATACCAGTCTTCCCAGACCACCTGCATATGGCAATCCAGAAACAAATCAGCTTATAGGATTTCTTGCTGCTTTTGATCAGGCTAAGGAATCACATAGCTATTTCCATCAGAACTCTAAGGCACTACATCATGATTATCAGCTATCTGGAGCTCAGGCACGACAGATAGTTATGGCCTATCCTAGTTGCCAGCAGATTCCATGGTCCATTCCCCCTGAGAAAAGTAACCCTCGAGGCCTAGCCAGTAATATGATTTGGCAGATGGATGTGACATATGTCCATCCCCTCTTTTGGAAAGTCTCAATTTGTACATGTTTCTTTTTATTTATTTATTTATTTTTATTTTTTTGGTACCAGGGATCAAACTCAGGCCCTTGTGCTTGTAAGGCAAGCCGTAGAACCACTGAGCTAAATCCCCAGCACTTATACATGTTTCTATAGATACACTTTCACACATGATACATGCCACGTGTCACTCTGGTAAGAAGGGGCACCATGTTCAATAACACCGTCTACCTTTGATGCCACGGGAGTGCCCAAAAATATTAAAACTACAATGGTCCATCATATGTTAATAAATGTATCTAAAAATTCTTTCTTATTTGGCATGTTAAGCATAGTACTGTTATCCCATAAAATCTACAAGGACAAGCCATAATAGAAAGAGCCCATGCCATTCTCAAACATCAATTACTTAAATAAAAAGAAAAAAAAAAAAAAAAAAAAAAAAAAAAAAAAAAAAAAAAAAGAGGAAAATCAGCTGCCTCCACAAGTCTGTTTAGATTTAGCTGTTTTGGTATTTAATTTTTTAAATCTTGCAGCAAGTTTCACACAACCACCTCCCATGCTCCACTGGCACACAGATGGTCACAGCTAAGACTGAGAAACCCCTGGTCTTTGGGAAGATGTCCAAACATGTAAATGGAGAGATCCCGCTGCCTTGAGAACTTGGGGGAGAGATTTTGCCTGTGTGCTGACAGATAATGAAACCTTGGGGCTGCCCTCCTGGAATGTGTGACCATGGGTCACGCTGGTGGAACTGCCAACATCTTGGAGACAGGGATAGCACCCCCACTGGGAGCAATGAGCCAGCTGCACCTGAGAGGCACACCTCAGCTGTGATGGCGGACAAATCCACGGCGAGGCCCAGGACCTGATGATGCCCCCAAAAGGAGAATAAATACAGATTTATGGTAAAAGTGGGGGGGGGTAACAAAAATGTTCTTTACACGTATAAAGAACTTTCATTACTTCTGATTCTAATCACAAGAGATCACTGCTAATTTATCTACAAAAGGTTTTTGATCAGCCTTATGTGCAATTATAAACCTAAAAATCATAAAAGGGATATTATAATTCAATTTGGCCAAATATATTTGAGTGTACTCTAGTTTTATAAATTGTCTTATATGTTGTCTGTCGGTCCAATCATATAGCTATTTTGTTTGCGCTCAATTTTTTTCTCTGTCACCTTTTGAAAATGTTTCTTAAAAGATACTTAGTATTAAACTGGCTTACAGATAAATGTTATTAAATTAAAGAGTTGCCCTTCTTACCCCAAGTTGCTAGCTGATCAAAGTGACATCAAGATCTATTTTACAAAAGCAATGAGCTGGGTATGGTGGCGTAAGCCTGTAATCCCAGCACTCCGGAGGCTGAGGCAGGAGGAGGATGGCTGTGAGTTCGAGACCAGCCTGGACTACATAGCAAATTCCAACTCAGTCTCAACTACATAGTGAGACCCTGTCTCAAAAAAAAGGTAATGTGTATTGTCATTTACTTGCAATAAGCTAATTGCAATGAGAAGGTTTTTTTTTTTTTTTTTTTTGGAGACAGGGTCTCACTATGTAGTTGACACTGATCTAGAATTCACTATGTAGCCCAGGCTGGTCTTGAATTCACAGTGATCCTCCTGACTCAGCTGGCCAAGTGCTGGGATTTCAGGTGTGCACCACCGCGCCCTGCAAAAAGGTTTTTTTTAAATATTTTTTTCAAAGTAAATAAAAAGGAACCCTTGGTTTTGGAGAGACTATTAAATGGGACTCCCCTTGGTGAATAAAGAAGCAGCTGCCCAGAAAATAATTATTCTAATCTTAATTCACTGAAGGGACCTCCAATCATTTTCATAACCTTATGAGAGACACCCCAACAATGACTCGATATAATTATAAATTGATTACAAATTGATTACATCAATTTGATGATGACCATCAGATGTTATAAAATGTTTATATTGGTTAAGTTCTAAATATGCTATTATGATATGTCTACATTGGTCATGTTCAAAAGATTAATTTCTGTGGCATAAACAAAAAGGTGTTATTAGAAGGATGCTTTTGGTACCAAACTACACTGAAAGACATAAGGTTTTATATAATTGTGATACTTATTACTGCTACTTTTCCAGTGTACAAAATGTATGCATGTCCTCTAATTGTGTGGGTCTTCCAACATGTTGTTTATGGTAATAACCTCTTTTTAATTCAGATATTTGCCTTTCTCTTAGGCTCCAGTGACCTATGATAATAGGCACACTTGTAGGCTGATACATTTTCCTTCTGTGACATCCTTTCAAAAGATAGCTACCTAGGTAAGAGCCTTTCTTATGCATTTTTTGGGGGGAGTGAGAACATTTATAATGGCTATTTTATACTAACATAAACATTTAAGTGTATTACAAATATAACATCACGATTGTCATGCTAAAATATTATGTATAGTCCTTGATTTAAAGCCTTTTTCTTGGCCAGAGATTTAGCTCAGTGGTTCCAGTGCCTGCCTTGTAAGCACAAGGACCTGAGTTCAATCCCCAGTACTCCCACCAAAAAAAAAAAACAAAAAAAAACCTTTTTCTGTTAACATTCTACAGGGATTCAACCACTAGAACAACCATGATTGACAATAATTATAGTCTTCTAACTAAATTTTTATTTCAAAATGCCTAATATCCAGGTAGAATTGCAATGCTGATGTTATGTTATTTATCTTTTCTGCTAGGTATTCAATAACCAAAGTTTAGAGACCAGAACTAGAAAGGTAACTGTGCTAAGAAGACAGCCAATATTTTGGCCCTGGCCCTCTAAGGTCAACAACAACAACAACAAAAAGACCCAGGATGTGAGGGAACCTTCTCTAAGATCCTTTACCTTTGGTGAGTCACCCAACCTCCTGAGCAGGGAGGTTGTGGGACACCAAAACAGTAAGGTTCAACAAAAAAGTGTGCCAAAGGAATGTCACTGGAGGAAAAAAAATCTCCCATGCTTTCACAGAAAGCAACATGGTCCAAGAAAAAGGCCTTGACATATCCTGGTGGCTGACACTGACAGAGGAGCTAAGAGGCTCCATGCATGGTTCCAAGATAATGTCTGAGGAGACTTAATTTACCTTATTAGATAGCAAGGTTAATTTATTTAATATATGTCTCACCATAACTTAAGTCTTAAACATCCTGTAGAAAAGTATAACTAGGCCGTGGATTTAGCTCAGTGGGGCTGCATCTGCCATGCAAGCATAGGTCCTGAGTTTGAGCCCCATATCAAAAAAACAAAGTATAACTGAAGATAATATCTATGTGAGTTCAACAAGAGTTTTAAGGTTTTTAGCTAAAATTGTTTTTTCATTGCTACATTTTTAATCTTTTTACAGCCAAAATTAAGAGAAACTATGAAAAAAATATATTGAACTTACAGATAATCTCCATTCAGTGGAGGGTCTACAAGTCAACAAGTTACATTCACTATTTTAGTCCCTTAAAAAGTTTCTAAGCATGTTTCTTCTCCCAAACTATCCCTTTTTATTTTTAGTGCTTATACCTTTACTATGCATGCTGTAATCTCTTTTATTTTATTTTTCCCCCATTAAGTTTATTGGTACATTTAAAGCAAACAATAGTTACATTTATCACGGGGATCTTGTACCTTAATGTTATCTCTTTTAAACGTTTTCTTTTGCTTATTCTTGCCTATAGACTGCCAACTCCAAGTGATCATACAGATAGTATTAACAACAAATATGCTAGACATTTCTTTACCGATATCCACCAGATATACTTTATAAAAGAGGGTTTCTGGGCTGGGATTTATGTCAGTGGTGCTGCACCTGCCTTGTAAGTGCAAGGTCCTGAGTTCAATTCCCAGTACCTAAATAAATAAATAGCGTTTTTATTGTTAATTTATAACATGGTTTTCACTTAAGATCCTTAGAATTCCAAATTAGCTCGCTAGAAGGGTCCTCTGACTGTGGTCTCCCCTACATTGACCTTTCTCAGCTCGAAGCAGTTGGATGAAACATGCACCCCTTCTCCCTAACCACAGTTGGGGATAGCCCTTTGAAAAAGAGCTTATTATAGACAACTAAGCCAGTTAAACACACAATGGGACCTCACAATATATAGGGAAAAGCCATTATTGGGCATGCTTGCTTTTCCCTAAAAACACACTTACATAAAACAGAAAGAAAGGGAGATATGTCAAGGAGCAAGTCTACATAATTTTTGGGCAAAATCATCTCACAATTAAATCATGATTAGGGCCTAGTTTTCCTGCTTACAAGCCAGCTACAGCATGTCCAGACCAAACTCTACTTTTACCTCTGGTCACAGCTAAGCCCTCAATGGTCCAGCAATGCTGTGATAATTCAGGGCAAGATTACACCATGAAGACATCCTGGGAGGAACAAATCTGCAAATGAGTAGTTCCTCATTGTCCTAAGATTTTCACCACAGCTCCCCTTTGAGTCACCTTTCACATGTGTTACTCTCCAGATGTACTGATCTCTCTGCCCAGAGTCATCTGGTAATTTGTTTGTCCTGCTACACTGAATAAAGGTGTGGCAAGCCCAGGAGCTTTGTCTTTGCTGCCCAGAGCAGCATTGAGATCAGGCCCAAAGCTCAGTTTCTTCTCTAGGCTCATTTTTCTATCTTTTCTGCTAATAAATTAACTCACCTTGTGCTGTTGTGGCTCACAGGAGACTAGGACTCACTGCAGAGATTCTAGTAACGCCTCCTTTCCCTGTCCCCTACAAGTTGCTAGGTTGCCCAGGCTGGGTTTTAACTTACAACCTTCCTGTCTCAGCCTCACAGAGTGCTGAGATTACAGGTATGCACCACCACACCTGGCTTTTTGCCCTTGTTTTTCTAGTATTGAGAATCAAAGTCAGGACCTGGCACTAGCCAGGCAGGTATGGTGCCACTGAGCTATATCCCCGACGCTTGGCTTGTTTTTAAATCAGTTAAAAGATAAAATGAGCACAAACACATTTATAGTGCCTTTTATCATTACAAAATTCTCCTTACTGATACTTTGTTTTTTTCAAGTGGGCTCAGACTATGATCTGAGGTCACTTGCTTTCAATTTTAGCCCAATGAACTTATTTTAGTATTTTTTTTCATGTATTTGGGATCAAACCCAGGAATTTATTAGGGAAGTGCTGCAACCACTTAGCTACATCCCCAAACTGTTTAGTATATCTTGAAAGATGGGTCTCAGTTTTTGTTGTTTTTGTTCTGTAAGGGTCTCATTTTGTAGTTCAGTCTGGCCTCAAATGCACTATTATATCCCAGGCTGGCCAGGAACTCACAAGCCTCCTTAGTTTCCCAAGTATTGGGATTACAAGTGTGTACCACTGTGCTCAACAGGTCTCAATTTTTATTAATCATAAAATATTCATTTCTAGGCTGGGGATGTAGCTCACTGGTGCCACACCTGCTTGCAAGCACAAGGTCCTGAGTTTGATTCTCGGTACTAAAAAAATTCTTTTCTTTTTTTGGTTTTTTGAGACAGGGTCTCACTATGTAGTTGAGACTGACCTAGAACTCACAATTTAGCTCAGGCTGGTCTTGAACTCAGTGATCCTCCTGCCTCAGCCTCCTGAGTGCTGGGATTGTAGGCATGTGCCACCACGCCCAGCTGTTTCTTTCTTTTTTTATTTTTTTTTAAATTCAGGGTTTTACTATATGCTCCAGGCTGGTCTCAATTTTGCTATGTAACCTTGGTGCTCTCAAATTCAGAATTCCCCTGCTTCAGCCTCCTGAGTGCTGGGATTACAAGCATGTGCCACCATGCATGGCTTAACTTTCATTTCTAAAAGAGGGATTTCCTAGATCTACAATTGTGCTTGGCATTTTCCTTTGAGCATTCCAAGTATGTTCTCCCACCGCCCTTGGGCCTCCATTGTTTCTGCCCAAGAAGTCAGCTGTAAACCTCTATTGGGTGACTTTAAGACAAGTTGTTTTTCCCTTACTGCTTCAAGATTTCCTCTTTATCTTTGGCTTTCAGTATTTTTACCATGATGTGTCTGTCTGTGGATCTCTTTCTGTTTGTTTGACTTGGAGTTCACAGGTCTCCCTGAAGTGTAGATGACTATTGAATAGTAAATTAGGGAATTTCTTATCTTTTTTTTTTCTGCTTTTTTTTCCTCTCTCTCTCTCTCTGGTGGAGCAGGACTTAAGAGAAAAACAAGTCCTTTTCAGCCTTGGGAAGTGCCCCCCCACGGTCCCTCTCTCCCCTATAGCTATAACTCCTTATTCTGGCGTATTGTATTCTATTTGTTCAACACTCTTCCTTCTCTCTCTCTCTCTCTCTCTCTCTCTCTCATGTGCGTGCTTTTTGTTTGTTTGTTTGTTTGTTTGTTTGTTACTAGGGATAAACTTGGGTCCTTGCACTTGCAAGGCAGGCAATGGAACCACTGAGCTAAATCCCCAGCCCAGCACTCTTACTTTTGACAGGAGCCTAGTGAGCCAGTATACACGTTAAACCTGAAATAAAGTCCTCCTGTTTTCATATGTGGATCTCTCCAGCCTCTTGGATTCCCACAACACTGGTACTTTCATTGCACATATGCTGCTATATTTAATACTGCCCTGCATTTCTCTGAGGCTTTTAGTTTTTCATCATTTTACCTTCTTTCTGTTCTTTGTTTCTTTTCTTTTTGTATATCATCTCTTATCAATCTATCTTCAAATTTACTAATTCTCGGGCTGGGGATTTAGCTCTGTGGTTCTACCACTTGCCTGGAAAGTGCAGGGACCCAAGTTTGATCCCCGGTACCAAAAAATTTTTTTTTCTAATTCTTTCTCGTGCCAGTTCATGTCTAGTGTTAGGACCATCTAAATAAGTGCTCATTTCAATAATTGTACTTCTCAATTCTAGCATTTTCATTTGGTCTTTTAAATTTTTTAAACTTTATTCTGCTTCATCACCCTCACAATACAGCCTATCTGGCCCTTTTTTAAAAAATAATTTCTATCTTTTCATTAGTATTCTATTTTGCATGTGACATTATCCTCACACCATTCTTTTCTTCTCTATCTGTAGTTTCATTTGGCTCCTTGAATTTATGTGTAATGGCTACGCTGAAGGCTGTGCCTGTTAAATCTGCCATCTGGTCATTTTCACAGGCTGACTGTATTGTCTGATTTTTTTCTCAGCACATGAGTCATACTTTCTTACTTCTTTGTATGTCTCATAATTTTTAGTTGTTGTTAGAGCCCAGACTTTCTTTTTTTTACAGACCATAAATTTTAGATAATATATTGTTACTGGTCCCCTCAGCGCTAGGGGCAATGGGTGTGGGATGCACGTGAGACAGATGAGAAGCGCCTGACTTTCTAATGTCTCAGAGGTGGCTGGAGGGAGATGGTGGATTGGCCAGTGGCTGTCAGGCCCCTGTCCCTCGTTTCCCTTTTCTCCCCCAGCCCCCTCACCCCACCTCAATGGACTGCAACAGTCTGCTTTAGTGTCCTCCCTGCCTATCAAAGCACCACTCTCCACTCCAACACGAGCGCAGCCAGACAGGCAGCAGGGTGCCTTCCCTAAGTCCCACCACTTCAGCCAATGCTGTTCCCCTCTGGAAAAAGGGAGAGGGCACCCTGGAGTGGCTACGGTCAGGAAGCGGGGGATCTGGGCCTCTTATCTGCATACCCAACAGTTATGGCTTATGTTTAGATATCCCCCAAAACCTCATATGGATGAGGTGGGGTTCCCTTTTTCAGAGGTGGCTGAATCTAGAGTGTGTGTTGCTGGGATTAAGGGCATGTGACTACTAAACCAGTACACAGGAGTGACTGGTTTGGCACTGCCCTAATCCCAGTAGTCTAGATAAGATAAAAGGGGCAGAAAGACACTGTCAAAGTCCATTGTTGCTTTTACTGTCTTCCGCCACCATGAATTGCTGCCCCTCTGCCACCCAGCCTTGGAGCCAGCCAATTACGGATGGAAACCTCTACAGACTGTAAGCCAAATAAACCTTTTCCCCTTTAACTTTGAGTGTCAGGTATTTTCTCTCATCAAGGGGAGAAGAGTAACTAAGACATCAACATTCATAGCAAGCTTTCTACCCTGCCCGCCCTGAAACAGGCCTGCAGCTGCCATCCAAGCAGCGCTCTCCATTACTTCTCAGGTTTCAGTCCAGGAGGCTCCATCCTGTGTACTGATCCCTGTGTGCTGCAGCACAGGCCCTGTTACATGAGACTCACTCAACTCAAAGGCCTGTAAATCCATTTAGGATTTTTATCGTGAGTAGTGTGGACAGAGTGGTCTTTCCCAGAGAAAGACTGATAAACACCATTAATAGCTGTTAACACTGATGAGCTCTAGAAGGCAGCAGTCAGCACTGACAGACACCAGCAGCTGCTCTCTGGCTCCCAGAATTACCTGGTGACACCAAGACTGCTAGCAGAGCTATACTTTCTGATTCATGATTTCCATCTGAATTGAGTGAAAGAACCCTAGGCTGATTGGAAACACTGAACTATCTTTATAACTTTTCTACAAAATTAAAACTGTTCTAAAAAAAATCCATGCTGGGCATGGTGGCACACGCCTATAATCCCAGCACTCGGGAGGCTGAGGCAGGAGGATCACTGTTAGTTCGAGATCAGCCTGGGGTACATAGTGAGTTCCAGGTCACTCTCAACTACATAGTGAGACCCTGTCTCAAAAACAAAAACACACACACACACAAAAAAAAATCCACTAAAAAATACATCATTGGGGCTGAGAGTGTACTTTAGTGGCAGAGCAGTTCCCTAGAATGTACCAGGCCCAAGGTTTGATTCCCAAGATTGCAAAGACAAAAAATAAAAAATTTAAAAATTAAAAAGAAAACATTATTGCCAAATTGGGTTTGGGCTATGAATGCTGAAATAATCTGTCATTACTAAGTCTGTTAGTATTATTTTTCCACATTAATACATTAAAAAAGAGAACTTAGGGGCCGGATATTTAACTCAGTCATTCTACCACCTGCCTCATGAGCACAAGGTCCCAAGTTTGATCCTGGTACCAAAAAAGAGACACAGAGAGAGAGCATGAGCGTGAGAGAGAGAGAGAACTCAGGAACATCTCAATGCCCATTTATACGAAGGGAAACAAAGCAGTGAACCAGCAATAGATTGGAAGTAGTTTCATCTAAAGAACTCCTAGCTGAGAACTATGAGGCCCGGTGCACAGTGAAAATGCAGACCCTGGTTCAAAACTTCCTAAGAGAAAAACCAGATGTGGTGGTACACGTCTGTAATCCCAGTACTTGGGAGGCTGAGGCAGGAGGATCACTGCGAGTTCAAGACCAGCCTGGGCTACATAGTGAGTTCCAGGTCAGTCTCAACTACATAGTGAGACCCCATCTAAAAAAACAAAAACAAACATAAAATAGACTCCACTGTATTCTGTGTGTGTGTGTGTGTGTGGTGTTACTGGGAATTTAACCCAAGGCCTTTGCACTTAGCTACATCCCCATCCCTCTCCTTTTAAATTTTAGACAGAGTCTCCCTAAATTTCTAAATTTAGGCTGCATGAAACTTATAATCCTGGTGCCTCAGCCTCCCAGAGTCTTGGGATTCGGGCCCACTGCATTACTATACACCAACTCTAAAAATAAACTTAAAATTTTTACCAGCCATAAAAACTGAAAAATACTGTATTAGGAGTAAAATAAATATAGAGGAAAAAAAAAAGCTTGGGCCAGGGATTTAGCTCAGTGGTTCCGCCACCTACTTGACAAGCACAAGGTCCCAGGTTTGATCCCTGGCTAAAAAAAAAAAAGCTTTCTGGAGGTGGGTATTAGCCAGCTACTCAGGAGGCTGAGATAGGATTCCCAGTTGAAAGCCAGCCTTGGCAACCTAGCAAGACACTGTCAGAATAAAAGGGCTCCTGAGGTTGTAGCTCACTGGTAGAATGACCCTGGGTTCAACTGCCAGTACAAAAATAACAACTTTATGGGCTGGGGATTTAGCTCAGTGGTTCTGCCGCCTGCCTTGTAAGCACAAGCACCCAAGTTCGATCCCCTAAAAAAAAAAAAAAAAAAAAAAATTAGCAGAAAAGACCAAAAAAAATTTTTTTAAATAAATAAATAAAAACTTTATGGGAAGATTTACAAGGTCCGTGGAAATGCATAAAATAAAAAATTTAATCAAATGTTCACAAGATTTTGTTTTTCAGGTTAAGTAGACTGATTAAAGCCAACCTATATATAATCCCAGGACTCCAGAAGTTGAGAAAAGGTAGAACACAGTTTGAGTCCAATCTGAGCGATTTAACTAGAACCTGTCTCAAAATAAAGAAAACTAAAAAAGGCTGGGACAAGCATTGTGGTATAGGCTAGAAAATTACAAACTGGAGTCTAACCTAGTGAATTAGTGATAGGCTGTCTCAAAATTTAAAAGTTAAAAAAAGGGGGGAGCCTGGGGACACAGCTAAAGGAAAAATACCTGAATTAAATTCCCAGTACCACAAAATAAATAAGTAAATTAATTAATTTAATTTAAAATAATACAAGGGCTGGGGATATAGCTCACTGGGTCTAATCTCCGGTATGGAGTGGAGAATATTAATTAAGATGTCTTCTCTCTGGTTACATGGACGAGGAAGCCTTCAGGAGAAGCTGAGTGGGCACAGGAGAGTTGGGGACCCGCCCCTTCTTTCATCATCAGTTTTTTTGTTTTGTTTTTTTGAGACAGGGTCTCACTATGTAGTTGAGACTGACCTGGAACTCACCGTGTAGCCCAGGTTGGTCTCGAACTCACAGTGATCCTCCTGCCTCAGCCTCCAGAGTGCTGGGATTACAGGCATGAGCCACCACGCCTAGACATTATCAGTATTTTTACAGCGGGAGCTCCCATAGCCCTTGTCTTTTAAAAATATCTTTAAAGTTTTAAAGTATACCACCCAAGTAATGAATGCACAGTTCAAAGAAAAGTCATCTAAAACTCTGCTGCCTGCCCTTGAATTTAAAATAAAGGATTTGGGGGACACTTTTTTCTTTCCCATCAGCACACCTCACTGCCTCCGTGGGGGATACTGCGAATCTGCACTGACTATTCCTTTGCCATCCACACTTCTCCCAGCCCCAACAATTGTATTAGAAAACTTCCTTAACTGTCATGCGTATAATCCCAGCTACACAGGGGGCAGGCAGAGGCAGGAGGATCAAGAGTTTGAGGCCATATTGGGCAATTTAGCAAGTGCCTGTCTCAAAACAAAAATTGAAAACCACTTCTCTATTTAAAAGAAGTCACATTCAAAGCCCCAGGATACAAACACAAAATCAGAATCTCTCTGGTGACTGTGACTGTGGAAACCCAAGGAGCAAAGCCTTCCTCCTCTACCACCGACCAACCGGCAAGTCTCAAAGGCAATTATTCAACTCTCATTTGCATATCCATAGTGTCGTGAAAACCATGCAACTACTTTCATGAGGATAAACTTATCCCCTCTTCTAATTTTAAAAATTTGAAGAGTAGTGTATAAAGAATTAATGAAGTAAACTTCTGCAAATTGTAAATTTTTAGGTAACTAGTCACCATGACTTTACAAGGAGTTGTAGTTACTCCAGTAGGAGTTGCACAAACCTCATCTGCCCTGGTTTTTCTTCAAATAGCGTTAAGTCTTTTGCTTTCTACTAAAGATTTCTACAGTAAAGGAACTGTTTTGAGTCTTAAACTAGTTTTTGAGGTCTTGTTCTAACAAGAGAAATTACCGTGGTTAGAAAATGGCTTAGAGGTTTTTTTCATGTGTTTTGAGGTGAGTTATAATACATAAATATGTTCTCACTTAAGTACAAAACTTTCAGTACAGTGGACATTAACATATGAGCTTAATTGATCAATTTAAAATTCCCCTTCCCAGCCTTAAATTTCTCTCCTGTATACAGGTACATCGCACTGTCCTTAGGTACTGATCCAGGATTTCTCAACTTCACCCAGGAAAGGATATTAAAATGTTGCTTCCAGAGCTCTGTAAAGGAGGTCATGACTCGACTTAGTATGTTAAAACTAAAATTCTGGTCGTGATCGTTATGTCAGGCTGCAATTGTAAACTTGGGGGTCCACTGGACTACAGATTGAACCCAGGGCTTTAGCACTAGCTGCTTTACCCTCGGCGCTTTTGATTGATTGATTGATTGATTTTTTGAGGTAGGGTCTCCCTGTCACTAAGTTGCCCAGGCAGGGCTCAAAAGAGATTCTCCTGCCTCACGTTCTTACAGTATGGGGGAATCACAGTCATGTGCCAACACACCAGGCCTTTCTATATACCTTAAATCATCTCCAAATTAAGGGTAACACCTAAATCAATGTGAATCACTGTTATCTGTACTGTATTTACAGTTTTAAAACTGTGCATGGACAGTACCCATGCATTTTTGTTGTTTCTGATTTTCGGTTGGTTGAAGATGCAAATTCTCTACCCACAGGGAAGGCATGCAGACTATTCATCATCTGCCTTAATTTAAATTTAAATCATAAATTTTCACATGAAAATCATAGATGTGTTTTGATGTTATTTTCAATACCGGGGACTGAACCCAGGGCCTTCACCCTGTGCTACGTCCTAGCCCTCACTAAATTGCTCAGGTTGGGCTCCAACTTGTGCTCCTCCTGTCTCAGCCTAGGATTACAGTCATGCACTACAATACCTGGATAATGTGACTCAAAAAAAAAAAAAAAAAAAAAAAAAGAATGCAATAGCAACAGGCATTTTCAACTATTAAGGAAACACCACATACTCGACCTTAGCTGGTCGGCTTGTTGAGCCCTATAGGGAAGCAGCACCCCCTTGTGGCCAGCACAGAAGCTGCAGAAGACGTCAACCTGGGAACAGATGCTAAAAAAAAAAAAAAAAAACTGGAAGCCCAACCTACTGAAAAGGTTGACTGTCCTCTGTACTTGGGAAACTGCCTGGGTGGCTGTGGCCCTAGGTCTCAGCCACGAGTAGAAACCAGAGTACAATCAACAAGCATAGGCTTAAAGTCAGTCACTACAAGAGATAAAAGCAAAATCATCTGACAATCTCATGAAGAAAATGCATTTGATAAACTCAGGCACCCATTTCTTTACACATATTCAATACATTTATGTACTTATTATACAAGAATTAAAAGAGAGTCCCGCCTAACCTAACATGAATACCAACCAGAAATCTCAAGCAAACATCACACATTAACTGAAAGTGTTGTCAACTTTCTCAAATCAAGAGACAAAAGTGACAATGTCACCGCTTCCATTTCTTTTTTTCACAACAGATCTTTGCCAGCAAAGTAAAACAGAAAAGGTGGGGGTACACAAGACCGGAGAAATGAAATTATCAAGTCAGTGTGGTGATGCACAACGGTTGTCCCAGCACTTAACAGACCAAGGCAAGAAGTTCCCAAGTTTGAAGACAATGTGGACTGTGTAGTGAGATACTATCTAAAAAAAAAAAAATACTGTAAAACATTTTTTGTTTGTTTGTTTTGGTTTTTTGATACAGGGTCTCACTATGTAGTTGAGACTGACCTGGGTCTCACTATGTAGCTCAGGCTAGTCTTGAACTCACAGCAATCCTCCTGCCTCAGCTTCCCGAGTGCTGGGATTACAGGCGTGCACCACCACACCCAGCTGTAAAACATTTTTTTAAATTTGATATTTAAACCTCATGTGTCTGATTTATTTCATTAACATTATGATCTCAAGGTGTGTCCATTTCCCTACAAATAACTCAAGTTTATTTTTATGACAGAGTAGTACGCCACTGTGTACAAGCCTAAAATATACAGAGCCAAATAAAAGGTAGATAATAGGAAGTAGAAAGATCAATCTTTCTCAAAAGGGAAGGGGATCCAGAGAGGGAGCAGGGGGAGGGGAACGACAGGGAAGGAGAAAAGGAATGAAGATGTGTTCTGTACATGCACCAGCCCCACATAAGGAATGCAAACATTACATACAGCAAAAATGGACCAGGGATTTAGCTCAGTGGGGCCACCCGCTGCCCCACAAGCCTGAAGACCCAAGTTCGATCCCTGGTACAAAAAAAAAAAAAAAAAAAGAACACACTATTCATGTTAAAACTCTAAAGGCAAATGTATTTTAAAAAAATGTGCAGCAAACATGGACTAACAAGGGCTGGGGATTTAGCTCAGTGGTGCGGCCACCTTTCTTGCAAGCATAAGGTCCTGAGTTTGATCCCCGGTACCAAAAATAAATGAATAAATAAAAATTACAAAAATAAACAAAAAACTCAATCCATATAATTACCCTCAGAGGACATCCAAAATATCCAGAAGTACTGTCCAATATGGTCACTACCGGCCACACGTGGTAAGGATTTGAAATGTGGCCAGTCTAAATTGAGACACACTATAAAGTGTAAAAACATACATGAATTTTGAAGACTCTGTATGAGAAAGTACAATTGTTTTTTATATTATTTATCAAAATAATATTTTAGTAACTTGAGTTAAATAAACAAATATATTACTTTGCAGGGGGCAGTTCAGAGGATCAAACCCAGGGCCTTGTGGATACTAAGCAAGTGCTCTGTGACTGAGCTACACCCCAGCCCAACATATATAAAAAGTAATTAATTTTACCTGTTTACTTTTTTATATGTCTACTAGCAATTTTTCTTTTGTTTTGTTGTTTTTTGAGACAGGGTCTCACTATGTAGTTGAGTCTGACCTGGAACTCACTATGTAGCCCAGGCTGGTCTTGAACTCAGCGATCCTCCTGCCTCAGCCTCCTGAGTGCTGGAATTACAGGCGTGCGTCACCACACCCTGCTGGAGATAATTTTAAATTACACACATGGCTCACACTATATTGGACAGTGCTGTTTGAGATAATCTAGTATTCAATCCCCAGAACAAAAAATAACATTAAATTGAAATTAAAACTATAGCTCATCCAGGAGTGGTGGAGACACTGGGAAGCTGAGGGTGGAAGTGTGCAATTTCCAGGCAAGGCTGGGCAACTTAGTGGTTTAGCAAGACCCTGTCTCAAAATTAAAAAATAAAAAAGGGCTGAAGAAGTAGCTCAGTGTATACAGGCCCTGGGTTCAATCCCCAGAACACCCTCTCCAAAGACCCCAGTAAAACTCAGTAAAGTTGTTGCATACAAGACTAGTAATACAAAAGCAGTGTTTTTAGACGCATGATAAGTTTTTCAAATCATAACCATTTATCAATGTTTGTTTGCTTGTTTGAGACAGGTTCTCTTTCTACAGTCCAGGCTGGCCTCCATCTTTCTGCCTCAACCTCTGCAACTTTTTTCATCTATAATTTATAATAGCAGAAAATATGCATGCCTAGGATATTTGGTATAAACAGTTAACATGATATTTATGAAGTTAATTATGTACCTTTAAGGAAGATATAAAAAATAAAATATGTATATATATATAAATGGAAAACTATATCAAGGTCATAGCCTGGAAGATTACCATAAAGATGGGAAATTCCTTACTGTATGCCTAGAATGTACCAATAAACTCAATTTTTAAAAAAGATGGGAAATTCTTCCCAATTTATAAATTCAAAGCAATCTCAATCAGAAATTCCAACAACATATTGTTTGTTTTCTAGGTTATTCTTGTTTTTCAAATATTAACGGGCAAGGTGGCACACAGCTAGAAGCTGAGGCAGCAGAAGGATTTCAAGGCCAGCCTGGGCAACCTAACAAGACCCTGACCCCAACCAAAACATTTTAAAAGGTCTGGCGAATGTAGCTCTGGGTTTACCAACTTCAGTCCCCGGAACCATGAAGAAGAGAAAGGAGGAAGAGGAAGAACAGGACGAAGGGGAGGAAGAGGACTAAGGAGGGGGAGAAAGCAGGGAGGAAGAGAAATAAGAGGCAGAGGGAGAGAAGAAAGAAAGAGGAACGGGAGGAAGAAGGAGAGAAGGGAATTGTTGCCACAAACGGAAGCACAGGCCACACCCTAAGGAAAGCGCAGACGCCCTTTCAACTCCACTTTCACCGTCAGGATTCAGAAGGCCCCAGAGTTCCCTGACTGTGGAGCCTGGCTGGCCAAAACCAAAAGTCTGCCTTCTGGCGGCTCTAACCTGTGAAACGTGCCCAGGACGTTCCAGGGTGAAGCAAAGCCAAGCCAGGAGCAGGACCACTCCGTTGCAACTCCCAGAGAGCGTTCCAAGCGTTCAGAGAGCCACCTTCCGGTCCTCTTAGTCCCAGGCCAAACGAGAAGGCTCCGTCTCCTGAGCCTCTACCACCCCGTTACAGTCAGAAGATTCAAGCAAAGAAGGGATCGCGGATCGTGATGAACCTGCAAACACAGGGTCAAGTCACAGGAGCCTGAAGCAAAGGCCCCTCGTATGCGGTTTGCTGTCCTTACACGTAATGCCCAGAACAGGCACTTTAGAGCACTTGCTGGAGGCTGGGGCTTGGGGGACCTGCTCACGAATGGATACAGAGCATCTCCCAGGGTGACAAGCATGTTCTAAAATGTGACGATTGTACAGTCCTGTGGATATGCTAAAAACCATGGCACTACACTGGAAAGCGCTGAGTTGTATAGCTTTCGCATTGTATCCAATAAATCTTTCTTTAAAGTGTATTTGTGGAGTTTAAATCACTTACATAAAATATGATTGCCTTGCTAGCAAAGGAAACAGCCAAGTGGGGAGCGGGTTAGTTCAGAGAAGGCGGGGAGCAGTCTACACTAGCAGCTGGAGAGGTGGAAAGAGCTGGTCTCCTCTCACAAATAAGGGAGTTTAAGATTTATACACAGTTCGGAGGTGGAACAACCGGATTTCATCCCCAATAGCAGTGCTGGGATTGGGGGACAGAAAAGATGAAACGGAGCGCGCAAACCCCAATTGGTAACAGGATCTTGCCAGGAATTATCACACCGCAGATGGAAAAAAAAAAGTGAAATATCCACACGCACTCGAGTGCACAACGGACAACAAAACTACAACCAGAACCAATCACCCGTGGCCCACCGCGCAGCTGAAGAAAAAGGAAACCCACACTTTATACACAGAGCCCTGCCCTCCCCAGGTCACACCCCTTGCTCCCACCGAACGGAGCAAACACTAGCCTGAATTTCGCAACCATTATTTATGTGCTATTTTCTTTTTCAATGTAATCATAATGTTTAAAAGAAATCAATTTCAGATGTACAAAAATGCAAAACAGATCAAAACCTGGGTCTGACCAGGACGACGTTTAGAAGCCAGGCATCCAGTCCGCTGCTTCGCCCCCTAATGGTGACGTAAATCGCCGTGCGAACTCACAATTACTTCCGGAATCCGAAGGGCCTGGAGACCGCTTATTTGCATACCCATAGTGCACTGCGCACAACACAAACATGAAACGGCAAAATTAAAAAATTTTTCTATGGGGCATACTTTGTAAAAGTGACACTTGTTGTTAGAAAACTATCTGAGATTTTTTTCTTTGTGTAATACTCTTTTCTTTAAGTAGTTATCATCAGTGTACAAGGGTATTCTGTTGCCTGACATGTGAGTTACGCGAATGACAGGAATACTCTGGTTTCTCTTCAGATCGCATAAATCTTTCGCCTTTTACTAAAGATTTCCGTGGAGAGGAACAACTCTGAGTCTTACACCAATTTTTTGAGGCCTTGTTTTGCTCAAGGCTACCTTTACCTTTGTTTAAGAAAAGAATCTTGTCCATTAAGATGCTTAATTTTTAGTTATCCTGTTTAATTACAACTGCTTCTATAGTCTTTTTCTCAATTCTACGTTTCACTGTTATTTGTTTTTCCTCAGAATTTAGAAAGTACTGCGTCTGATAGGTCAATATAACATACAAAAAAGTGTTTTCTTAATGCAGTTTATTGGAATTTCTAGTCCAACTGTACCGCTCAACTTGAACTGTGGAATTTTTGGACTGGTAGGGTTGGATAGCTTCTTGTTCACAGTGGCCTTTGAAATACATAGTTAATGTCTAGCTGAAAGTTATAAAGTGATAGTGTACATTTTTCCTGACTGCTACTCATGAATGGGATTTCCTTAGACTTTTTTCCCCCGTTTATACGTTTTTCTCTGATTTTTGCTCCACCCTCTCCAGGTTGTGAATCTTAGTGGTTTAAGAGTTTCGTTGGTGATCGAACTCGGGTCCTTGCACTTGAGAGGCGGCGGCACCACTGAGCTAAATCCCCAGCCTATGCATGAATCTCTTAAACCAGGCTGGGGATTTAGCTCAGTGATTCCACCGCCTGCCTCCCAAACACAAGGACCTAAGTTCTGATCCCCGGTACCAAAAAAAGTTTCTTGCATAGCCATTCACCTCTAGAAAGTTTAAATAGTACTTAAAACAGACATGGTGGTACACCTACAATTGTAGGACTCTGGGCTGGGGATACAGTTCAGTGGCTCTGGGTTCAATCTCTACTAAATATGTGGAATTTTTGTTGGTTACAGGTGCGTTTATCTCCTACCTATTTATGGCTTCTCTTTTTGCTCTTCTAGGTATTCTAGTCTTAATTTTAATATCGAGTCTGTTTTTTATTATTTTTATTTGTGCTTTTGTTTTCTCTAAACAGATTACCATGGACTCAATCTCTCCTCCTCTAAATTGCTTCCTCAGGTGTCTGTCTGGTCACAGCAACGAGAAGCTGACACAGCAAAGAGAAAGCCCCAGGGACAGTGGGCCGGAGGGCAGAGCCTGGGCAGACTGAAGCAGCCCCCCACCCTCCTGGGAAGCAGGGCCACTGGAACTTGCAGACCTGGGACAGCTGAAAGACCAGAGGCTGTGGCAGGAGAAGCGGCCAGGAGATTCAGGTTCTCGGTCTGCACTGCCACCCACTGGCTTTGTGACCTCGACAGCTGGAGCCCAGGACTCTCTAGGGGCGCAGGGTCTCCGACTACTGTCCAGTGACTTAGGAAATCTCCAGATTTCCCCCAGGCTCTGACACTGCAGGATGCACAACCCTGGGCCCAGGGGAACGGAGGAGATCTGAGTGTGAGCAAAGGAGACTCATCCAATTCAGGCTAGCTTTGAACTCACCGTGTGCACCAGACTGGCCTCACAGCAATCCACCTGCCTCAGCCTCCCCAGTGCTGGAATTACAGGTGTGTGCCACCATGCCAGGTGATTTAAAAGTTTTTAAAACTTTATTAGTTTGAGTAGATAATACATCCACAGGATAGGCAATGTGAAAATTACTCAGGCAGGTGGGCCCTGGCTGACCTTGGACCCTCCTGTGCCTGCCACCCACCTGCTGTGAGCCCAAGGAAAGGGAGGCAGTGTTAGGGACCTGAGAGGACCAGGGTGAGGCCATGGGTGCAGAAAGCAGACCCAGACCAGGGGACAGCGGGAAGATGTTGCCTCTGGGGCCCCAGCACTGCAGCTCTGTTGTCTGAGCAGCCCACTGGGATCATAAGTCAGCCCCAATAATAAATTACAGGGATGAAATTTAATGAAAGGGAGACCCTTTATTTGTAAAGAGGAAATGGAGCGAGAAAGGAGAAGATAGATAGCTACTCGGATAAGAAAGAATCAGGGTAGGAGCCTCCAGAAAGATGGAGAACTTAGCTGGCTCTACCGGGTCAGTGTGTTGCTTCTTAACTGTTTGCGCCAGATATACCCGATGGGGTGGTAAACACCTGGAATCTCAGCATTCAGGAAGCTGAGGCAGGAAGATTGCTGTGGGTTCAAGCACAGCCTGAACTACATAGCAAGACCCTATCTGTCCCAAAAAAACAAAACCAGGAAGAAGCAGGAGACAAATCCACCCTGGGTGCATTCTGGGGGCTCCAGCCTTGTCCCTTCTGAAACATCAGGATCCTGGAAGCCAGGGAACTGGGGAAGCTGGACCCTGGTCTCAGGTCAGGGAACCCTGCCAGGCAGGGCATGGTGGGACAGCTGGGCACATATGCTAAGGGACTGCATATGCCTGGGGTAATTAATATAAAAGAAAGGGTTACTTTAACTCACAGTTTCTGAGGTTTCAGTTCAGTCATTCAGTCCCTTTTCGGCCATGGCAGCATGTGGTCATCAAAGGAGGAGTGCGAGGGCTGGGGATTTGGCTCAATGGTTCTGCCGCCTGCCTCGCAAGCGCAAGGGCCCAAGTTTGATCCCTGATACAAAAAAAAAAATTAAAAACCACTAAAGAAGGAGTGCCGGGAAAAGGCTGCTCACCTCATGGTGGTCAGGAAGCCAAGCAAGGGGAGGGTGGGATCCTCCTATAGACCACGCCCTGATGACATCACTTCCGGTCACCAGGCTCCACTATGTAGAGGTTCCACCACCTCCCAATACCACAATTGTGGCTGGAGACCACAATTTTAATACGTGGGCTTCTGGAAAACCTCCAGATCCAAGCAAGTTCTTTCCCTGGAGGGGTGCATGTGAGAAAAGATGACTAAGAAGCTAGGGCCAGAGGAAAGGCTTCATGGAGACCAGCCAGGACGCCAGCGGCAGGCCTTCTCTGGGGCCTTCTCCTTCATGGGAGACCAGGGGCGTGCAGCCACTGGCTCCCCTCCCCCCACACCCCTCTTCCCACCAGCTACAGGACAGGGGCTCCTGGCAAGATTTTCCAACCAAAGGGGACAGCTGGGCTTAGATCCCCTTTTTTGGCTTCCAGCGAATTAAAATTTATTTCTCAGAGAGGAAATGAGGGGTCAGGGTTTTTTTTCCCCCTCCTTAATGGGCCCTGATGAAGGAAAAGAATCGAGGAAGGGATCGGAAATCTGATCCACCACTAGAAGGCTCAAAGGTCAGGGGGCTCCATGCACCCTCACTAGGGCAGCTGGACACAGTATGTTTTATTGTATAATTAACCTTGACCCTTCTGGGTTCAAAGAGAGAGGTTCATTAGAAATAAATCAGTAGTCTGGGCTGATCACTTCAAAGGCTACAGAACCCACTGGAAAATTCCATGTTGGTTCAGTGTGGAAACTGGAATAGGTGTGTGATTCCCTTTGAAAGGTGGGAGGAGTGTTTGGGGTTGAAAATTGAAATTGATTGCACATCCGCTTCCTTTAATCAGACAATCAGGAGTCATTATTGTGTATCTTGGCCAGGGGGGATGACAGGAAGAAGACTTGTGACCTCCAGGTGACCACCGGCTTGAGGACAATAGGCGTCTCTCCGGGCCAGGAGCCCTTCCTGTGTAACACGTCTGGAACTTACACTCGCCCACCCGCCACCCTCATAATGGGCAGCCTGCACTAGGTGCTTACTGTGCACCAAGAGTCAAGAACTTCCTGGTTACTTTTCTCATCTGACCCTCATGACAAGCCATTTAAGACCCGTTGTTACCTCTGTCATCGATGAGGACAAAGGATCAGGTCCAAGTGTTTTCAGTCTGCTTCAGTGCCCTGGTTCAAGGTTGAAAATGACCCAGGAAGAGTTGCAAATTACCACATAATGTCCCATATTCCCACATCTATTTCCCTGAAGTTGTTAGGAGGGGGGAGGGAAAAAAGCTGGAATAGAGAGCAAGTTGTTTTTTTTGGTTTTTTTATTTCTTCTTGTGCTGGGGATTGAATCCACGCCTCATATGATAAATACTCTACCAGTGAGTGCTACACCCTTGCTGCTATAACAAGTTTATCTTTGTTTTGTTTTTTGAGAAAGGGTCTCTCTATGTGGTTCAGGCTGGTCTTGAATTCACTATGTAGTCCAGGTGGACCTTGAACTTGTGACTGAACAGGTGATCTTCCTGCCTCAGCCTTCCAAGTGCTAGGATTAAAGGAGAGCAATGTACAGCAGGTTTATTTTAAATTCTTGGCTTCATCTCTAGTTCTTGGGGGGTGCTGGGGCTGGAACCTGGTGGCTCTCTCATTATAGGCAAGTACTCTACCACTCACCTACATCCTCTTCCCTTCTGGAAAACTTCTTATTTTGGGACAGGATTTCCCTTAAAGTGCCCATGCTAGGTTTAAACTCGAGATCCTCCTGCCTCAGCCTCCCAAGTAGCTGGGCAATGCATCTCCTTGTCCAGTTCTCTAGTTCATCTTTTATTCCCGTCTCTCCTTTCCCTCCATCTTTCCTTCTCCTTCCCTCTTTCCTGCTCTCTTCCACAAGCATTTGTTGAGAATTCATTGCTACTCTGTGGCGACACCATTGGGTCATAAAGAGATAAAGACCTGGTGCTCATCCTTGAAAACTTCCCCCTAAGTCCTCCGAGCTGCTACAGACTTAGGATGGCAGAGAAGGAGGGACTCCCACTAGAGAGGACCTAGGAAAACAGCACGTGAGAGCTGTTCCAGTGCTGGGGATCAAACTTAGGACCTTGTGCTTGCAAGGTAGGCGTGGTCCCACTGAACTAAATCCCTGGCCGGGGAGCTGTGATGTTTTAAAGGCTCTGGGAACCGGGATGGTGCAGAGAAGGCTCCAGGTGGAAGGAATCCCTTCTGGAAAGACCCAGAGTACTGTGCTCAGGAGAAGCCTGCCGGCTTGGACCTGATGACAGGCGTACACAATGAGGCCCTGACTAGCAGTAAAAACAGGCACTGGGCCTGAGCATGTCACGGCCACAAACCTGTCTGCTACTCACACAAGCCCTTGTCCAGTTTACGGGCAGGATAAGAAGGCACAAGTCCAGGGATGTCCCTGAGGTTACAGTGACCTGATCACACAGCCAGGGTGACAAAGCGGAGCCCTGCTCCCAACCGCTGCATGACACTGCCTCTTGTGACAGCCAGGCTAATGGCATTGCTCTGTTCCAGGGCAATGGGGAGCCATGGTGGGTTCCTGATCCGTTTGCATTTCAGGTCACTGCTGGGAGGAGTGTCTGCCATTCCTGGGTCTCTCCTGACCCTTCAGAAAACTTCTATTTTAGCTCATGTTAATCTCCTCCCCAAATCCCCTTCTCCTCCATACCTGAAAACAAATCACCAGACAGCTTAGGACAAGGCCAGGCCTTGTCTCCTCATCCATCCAAGGGAAGGACTATGGCAGGTTTAGCCCTGCCCACTACAAGGTCATTTGAAGACACCGATGAGGGAGAGGTGACCAAAAAGCACCATAAGAAGGAGTGGCAGAGGTGCCATCATTATTGGCACAGAGGGCCCCTGGGCCACCTGTGTTAGCACACACCTGTAATCTCAGCACTCTGGGAGGCTGAGGCAGGAAGATCGCAAGGACCAGTCTAGCCTGGGCAATTTAGTGACTTAAGAGGCTGTTTTAAAAACAAAAAATAAAAAGGGGTACTCTGGGAGGCTGAGGCAGGAAGATCGCAAGGACCAGTCTAGCCTGGGCAATTTAGTGACTTAGGCTGTTTTAAAAACAAAAAATAAAAAGGGCATGTAGCTTAGTGTGAAGGCCTAGATTCAGTCCCCAGGGCCCTAGAAGAAGCAGGTGAAGAGAGAAAGAGGAAGAGGAGGTCCTCAGAGGCCTCCTCTCTCCCCTGGAAACTCCAGTCTATGCGTCCCACTCCATGACTCCCTGGAGGCATCAACTATGCACAAAGCTCATGCTCCGGGAAGCTGGTGGTCATTCGGTTGCACGCGTACTGACCACAGCCTCCGTGCCAGCCCGTCTTACTTAGCCTTTGCTCCCCCTGAGCCTCCAGCTCCGCTGCTCTCCTCTCCCACGCCTCTTCCGGGCTTCCTTACTCCACGGCTGTGCCGTGGCTATCACGTTTGCTCTGTCCCTGGCTTGTGGCTGCGGCTCATCCGAGCGTTTGGTAGGTTGTAGTTGTTTGTATTCCAACCTACAAGACGGTGAACTCCCCAAGGGCTGTCGCTCTTCTCCCTGGGTCTCAACAAACCTAATCGCTTCGTTCCACCCCACCAGCAGGAACTAGGCCTCTGTCCCCATGGCTGTAATCCTCTCCGTTTCCGCAGGGCGGCAGCAAATCCTTCCAGTCACAGCCTGTTTCCCGGCGGGCCGAGCTAGAGGCTGCTGCGGAGACCAGAGCCACGCCAGGTGCAGGAGCCCTTCCAGCTCAGTTTCTTCTTCATCCTACTTCTTCCCACCTCACACTTAGGGGCAGTTTGCCCTGCGGGCATATTTCCTGTCTATTGCAGCAGATCTGCCTGCTGTGGTGGCGCATGCCAGCCATCCCTGCCCTCGAGAGCTGCGGCAGGAGGATTGCTGTAAGTTCAAGGCCAGCCTGGGCTACCCAGGGAGCCTGAAGCCAGCCTCAACAACAGAGTGAGCTTCAAAAAAGCTTATACTAAGAAAAAGTCCAGTGGGTCTTCAGAATACTTCACCAAGTCATTGGCTGTACTGGGGATTGAACCCAGGGCCTTATGTGTGCTAGGCAGGCGTCCTACCCCTGACCCACAACCCAGAACAAATTTTTTATTATATGGGGTGAGGTAGGGGTCTA
This sequence comes from Fukomys damarensis, assembly GCF_012274545.1. Lineage (NCBI taxonomy): Eukaryota > Metazoa > Chordata > Mammalia > Rodentia > Bathyergidae > Fukomys > Fukomys damarensis. The sequence continues at coordinate 17,176,550 of NW_022900937.1, forward strand.
AACTCAGTCTCTTCTTCCCTGTGAATCTCGTTATCCCAACACCATTTGTTGAAAAGAATTCTTTCTCTATTGAATGGGCTTAGCGCCCTCATAAAATCACGCTTCGTCACTGTGAGACTCAGTGCTATTTGATTGCCGTACTGTACGTATCTATCCTTGCACCACTGTCACGCTGTTTCAATTATTGCAGCCTGTAGTAAGTGTGCAAGTGCAAACCAGGACAAGTGAGTCCTCCAACTTTATTCTTTGTTCTCAAAGTTGTTTTTAGCTATTTGGGGGCAAATTTCGTATGCATTTTAGGACTAGCTATCAAATTCTGCAAAGAAGCAGGCCAGGCCAGCAGCCTCTCAGGTAGGAGCATATTATCTCTTTCATACAGGTGGGGAAACTGAGGCCTACAGCAGTGAAATTATCTGCTCGTGGTTACTTGACTAGGGAGTGGCAGAGTCAGGGACTGAAGTCCCCCCGCCGGGCTGTGGCACCCACACCCTGGGCCAGGGCCACACTTCTCACCTGGAGCAGGCATGAGCCCTGGCTGGCTGGCGTCCAGGTGGTACAGACCTGAAGGTGTGTGGCCACCCAAGCCACCAGCTGGTGTTAGAGACACCCCTGTCCCCCAGAGAAGGAGACCCCTGTGCTAGAGGGAGGGAAATTTTCACTGTTCCCTGCTTCCCCTGGCCCCGGTTTTCACACTCCAGCCTCAGCCCCGCTGACTGGCGACTTGGCGGCCATGGAAGCAATGACCCCAGGATTCCACAATGAAACTCCCCCATGGCTTCGCCCAAGAGCAAATCAGGCCAGCCCAGGATTAGACCCAAAGGGTTTTCCTTTGTAGCTCTGTGCCAGCTCCCTCTCCCTTGCTACAGGCTTCCATTCAGCAGTTGCTAAGGGAGCAACAGAGAAACAAACTCATACCCAGAAGCCAGATTGTGAGGCCAGGGTACAGATGCAGGGACCAGAGCCACCCAAGGCACCCTGGGTATTTGGTGGGGAGGGAGCCCCCTGGAGCAGGTGGGAGATCCAGAGAAAGGGGCTCAGGCATGAGGAGAAACAGGGTGGAGGGGCAGGGTCGGGCCAGGCCATGGGCATTTTGAGCGATAACCAGGGCCAGCTCCTGCATCGTGGCAGTGGCACATGGGATATGGTGAGCAACAGGCGAGTCATGTCCCTCAGCAAGGAAGGCCCTTCCATTTTCTGCCCATAACTCCTGTCAGCCTCTCGTAGGGGGCTCCAGAGGACTAGGGGAGTGAAAGAGCCCCATGTTTCTTTGATGGGGGGGGGCGCAGGTGGAGCTCCCATAGCTGTTTCCACTTGTGTCTGCCATCCTGTCTCAACCTTGCTTCACAGAACCCAGCCTCCTAAGCTGTCCCACTACACAGCAAGTCCTGACCTCATATTCTCTCGTAGGGGGCTCCAGAGGACTAGGGGAGTGAAAGAGCCCCATGTTTCTTTGATGGGGGGGCGCAGGTGGAGCTCCCATAGCTGTTTCCACTTGTGTCTGCCATCCTGTCTCAACCCTGCTTCACAGAACCCAGCCTCCTAAGCTGTCCCACTACACAGCAAGTCCTGACCTCATAGCTCACAGCAGCTGCCCAACTCCCTTGGCCCTGGCTGACCTTGAGGTGAGCTGTACCCACCAGCTCGTTGTCAATATGGCTGCCACTAAGCCAAAGCTCCCTGAGCCTGTGGTGACCGTCAGCAGCCTCAGACACCTGGCCTCAGGAGCTGGACCCAGAGGACAGTGGAGGCATGGGAGGCCTGGCCAAGGGTCCTGGCTGTGGTCCCTGGGAAGGGTCACTCAGTCAAAGACTCAGTT
>NW_022900937.1:17179085-17182791 GCF_012274545.1 Fukomys damarensis
CTTTTTTTTTTTTTTTTTTTCTTCTTCTTTACCCAAGTAGTTCAAAGAACAACACAACAGAAAAGAGAAACGAAAAAGTAACAGGAACATGACCCTTAAACACACCTTGTATAAAAATAGCTCCTGGCCACATCTGCTAACAGCGGTGGTTCCACCGTCCAGTGGGCAGGTCGGGGTGGCTGCGTCCCATGACGCAGGAGCCTGGGCACCTCCACCGAAGACACACACCGCTGTTCTACACACAGTACACTCTGGGGCCCAGACCCACACCAGGCCCTGCATCTGCAGGACAGAAAGCAGGGACAGGTGATGTCCCCAGCCCCGGAAGGGCCATGGAGAGCCCGGTGGAGGGTGGATACAGGTGGGAGGGTCCACACGGGTGGACAGGTGGCAGGAGATGGAGCACAGGCAGCAGGCCTGGGAGGTGGCTAGTTTGGGATGATTTATACTTTGAGGAACAAGCTTCCTCTCATTTTTGGCTTCTTTCACATTTTCTCTCTGACCGATTCCATCTTTATTTCTGGCCCCCTTGTCACTCTTCCTCCTCTGGAAGGCTGCGGGCAGTGGCAGAAGAGAAGAGGGCCAGGAAGAAGGTCCAGTGACAGCATGGCCAGAGCTTCGGGCCTTGAGGTAGACGGTTTCTTTCACACCTGGAGACGGGATGCACTTTTTTTTCTTTTTCTTTTTTTTTAAAACTCTGGACAACAATGGGGACGGGAGGGAAGCCCACAGAGGGGCTTGAGGTAGGCGTGCATTTGGCTCTGAGGGGCAGGGCCCAGGGTGCCGTCCCCTCCCCGAGGACATTCATGCCGGCTGAGGTAGGTGCTGAGCGCTAACACAGCAAAATCCATCCTGAGAAAACGAGGTCGGGCAGGGGACTGTGTCGGGCCCGGCCCAGCAGGGGCAATTTTTGGAGTCTAATTCACCTTCCTCTCTCTTCTTTCGCTTTCAGTTTTGATTTTTAAAGGAAAACATTAGTCCAGTTCCAAGTTGCATGGGTACCAGGCAGCAGCAAGGGGACATCAGCCCGGGGATGGGGGCTCCTGCAGGGATCCCTTCATCTCCCAGAGGGGCCCCGTCCTTCAGTCAGGACCGAAATGCAGGGCCATCCCCGGGACCGTCCAGCTCCCACGTGGAAGGAGAAATCTTGCCTTTGACCTGAGAATGCGGGGCTCCCCGCCTCCAGAGCCAGCCGGACACCGGCTATCGTCCCTCGAGAGCTGGCTGGGCAGCCTATCCTTCACTAAGGAGGCCGTGGCCTGTATCCTGGGGTGGCAGGGCAGCTCCAGGGTCTGTACAGGGGACCGTTATGGTCTCTGGCGTCCTCCCCTCCAGAAGGCTGAACCCCTGAAGTGGCAGCATGGACAGCTGGGTCTCCTCACACACGGCAGGGCCTGCGAGGTCCTGCGGGGACAGGGCCAATCATACAGGTGTCACACGGGAAGGGCTGGATCCCACCTGGGGCTCAGGGTCTCAAGGCCTTGCTGCCTGCCTTGGGTTTTGTGACCAGAGCAGATCTGGAGTCTGGATAAGGCCGGTGACTGAGGCCTGTGGCCAAATGAAGTAGGGGCAGGAAGGGGACGTGGTTAGAGGGGACGTGGCTGGAGGCCTGGGCACTCACGGTAGGCCTGGGGCTCGGCTGCCCCACTGCCCCTGCCGGGGGACACAGCTGCTCCAGTTCCTTGGCATCCATGCGCTTCTCTCGGTGCCCCCCCTGGGCCATGCCATTCGGGGCCAGGACACCAGTGTCCCTCTGGCCCCGGGGACCCTGGGGAGGTGATAGCTGATTTTCCACATCCTTACACAGGAGGACCCTATGGGTGAGCAAGAGTCAGGGGAAAGGGCAGAGGACAGGGCCAGCCCCAGGCCCCTCTCCGAGGCCATCTCCGCTGCAGGCAGGCCCCTCCCCAGCCCAACCCACCTGCCCCTCTGTCCAAACAGGAGGAAGAGGACACAGAAGATGATGCAGGTGACCCCGATGTGGATGCCAATGACGATGCCTGTGGTGGATGTCTGGTTGGCCGCTTCCTCTTTCCGGCAGTCACAGGGCGGGCTCAGGGCTGGGGGGAGGGGCAGGTTGGGCTCGCAGCACCCCAGTCATCCAGGCTCTGAGGGCCCCTTCCTCTGCTCCAGCCTGTGGCTTTGCCAGTGTGGCCCCAGCCCAACCTTTTCATTTCTTTTTACCAATTATGGAGCACTGACTGTGCCCAGTACTGGCTGTAGCACTTTTTCCATCAGCCTCAAACTTGCAATCCTCCTGCTTCAGCCTCCCAAGGGCTGGGCTTAGGGGACAGCACCTTACCCGGACTACTCATCCTTGCCCTATCTTTGTAAAGTCAATATTATTATCTCTACAGAGAGCACTGCTGTTCAGACAGGAGGAGCTTGACCAAGGGAACACAGTGAGAGTGCTGCCCACCAAGCTTCTGGCGCCCCCCACCCACCTGCTGGGCTCACCCCCCTCAGCCCGTCCTTCCTGGGTCCCAGCCTCAGCCCCACACCCTCACCTGTCCTGTCTGAGGCTCCCCGCAAGGACACGAAGCGGACCGTGGCGTTGCCATCCCCGTGCTGGTTGTAAGCCAGCAGCTTCACCTCGTACGCGGCCCTGGGGTCTGGGGAAGCAGCGCTGCTGAGTGGCCTGCACCCTCATCCGCCAGGAGCTCGCGCACCCCACCTCGGCCCCAGAGCCCCCCTCACCGAGCTGGCTGAGGTTGTAGGAAGAGGTGGTTCCAGGCAGCAGGATGGGGCCAGCGAAGGAGGCCTTGCCCACCTGGCGGTAGAACAGCTTGAAGCCGCCCTCATGCAGGGCCAGCCGGGGCCAGGGCTCCCACAGCAGCTGCAGGGAGGAGCCGCCCAGGACCCGCACAGAGAGCAGGGGTGGAACGGGAGCTTGGGGCAGGGAAAGAGGCCACGGCGTGAGCGCACAGTTGAAGTTCTGCCTTTCCACCTCCTACCTGGACCCCCAGGAGCCTGACAGTTCTCTGACCTCCGACCCTGGGTGTGCATTAGAAAAGGGGACCCTTTCTAGCACGTAGACCCAGACGCTATTCAGCTTCAGGGCCAGCCCCTTGTGCAGTGCACAACCTAAACACTTGTAACTGGTGGTCCCACTCAGATATCTCGGTCTTACCTTCACCCAGAGTGCTGGCCAGAGTGGGGATGGAGGCTGAGCTGGCCCCCCTTGGTGTGTAGGCCTTGATATAGAAGCTGTAGGCCGTGGAGGGCTCAAGGTCGCTGACCAGGTGCTGAAAGGTGCTCTTGCTGACTGCTTCCTGATACTCCAGCTCTGGAGGATCTGGCCAAGCAAAGGGCGGGGCAGGGGAGTGTAAGGGACATGAGGGTGTCTTGCCAGCACTGGTGACATGAGGGCAGCCCGGGTGCAGGTGAAGAAGGGGCAGGGATCGCTGACCCACCGGCAGCCTTTCTGATGTGCAGGACGTAGCCTATGATCTCCTTGGTGTTGACCAAAGGCTCGCTCCAGGACACACGGACCTCGGTGGATGACACAGAGGTGGCCTGGACGTTGCGGGGGGGCCCAGGGAGCCCCTCGGCCCACAGCACAGTCAGCCTGGCGCTGGCCTGGGACGAGCCCGCGCTGTTCTCGGCCACACACTGGTAGATGGCCTCATCCTCGGGGCCGATTCCCGAAATGGTCAGTGTGCTGCAGGGAACAGGGAGAGCTCAGGTCCCCACACTCCCCGAGTGT
>NW_022900937.1:17183291-17196631 GCF_012274545.1 Fukomys damarensis
CAAGAACATCTTAAAAAAAACAAAAACCACACCAATAACAAAACACCCCTCAAAGTGGGCTTGGGACTGGGTAGCTCAGTTATAGAGCATGTACCTAGCACGGGTGAAGGTCCTAGTTTCGATCCCCAGCACAAAAAGAAACCTCCTCAAACTGAGAATGCCGAAGGGTGATGTGCCATCAATATAGGCAAAGGCTTGGACCAAAGCTTGTCTGAGTCTTACAGGAGGAGCTATGATCTTCCCAGAACAGTAGAGGAGAGGCCGATGAGGACCTCAAGCAGTCTCCCACGGAGACTGTCATGAGACACTTTCACTCTCATTCCCATTTCCGGTGGAATCTAGAATTGGCTATTTAGTCTTGGGGGATCTTACAACTCATTTTGCAGTCATCTGGCCCCTTTTACTGCGGCTTTGTGGTTTTTGGGGGGGACAAGGACCAAAGGCAACTGAGGCCTTTGTGCATTCTTCTCTTTGCCATATGTGTAAGTAATAAACTGAACCTACAAGTGGCTCATTGCATCTTTACCAGCTCAGTCCGTCAGCCCTTGGAGACTAGCACTATATTCTTGTATGCATGCTCGACAAAGCCTCATTCCCTTTATCCTGCTCTGCCCTCTTGGCACCCAGCGGGAAATGGGAGTCTGGCACATGGCAGGGCTGAACGGAATCACAGAGCAGAATGACATAGTCTGCACAATGAGAAGCCAGTAGGTAAATGTGAGGGAGGGAGGTCAGGCCCACTGAGAATCCTGGCTGGGGAGCCAGGGCCTGTTTGAGGGGATTAGGCTGTCTGTGGTCCAGCTCTGCTCCCTTTCCCTGAAGAGAACCTCACAAGCTTCCACACTGGGCCTCCGTCAGCCAGTCCCTGCTGCATCAAACCTCCAGAGAGTGGTGCCCAAGGTTGACAGACCAGATTCTGGCTGGCATGGTGGCACACACCTGTGATCCCAGCATTTCAGAGGCTAAGGCAGCAAAATCACTGGGAGGTTAAGGCCAGCCTGGGTTACAAAGTGAGTTCAAGGCCCATCTGAAATACGTGGTGAGACCCTGCTTCAAAAATGAATAAATGGGGCTGGGGATTTAGCTCAGTGGTTCTGCCGCCTGCCTTGCAAGCACAAGGACCCGAGTTCGTGATTCCCGGTACCAAAAAAAAAAAAAAAAGAATAAATGAATGAATAAATAAAATACAGCTGGGCATGGTGGCACCTGCCTGTAATCCCAGTACTCGGGAGGCTGAGGCAGGAGGATCGCTGTGAGTTCGAGACCAGCCTGGGCTACATAGTGAGTTCCAGGTCAGTCTTAACTACATAGTGAGACCCTGTCTCAAAAAACCGAAAAAAAAACCCAAAAAACCAAAAAAACAAAGAAACTACTCCCCCCCAAAAAAATACAAAACAAAGCTTTCCAGCCAGACCTGGGTTCACACTGTGGCTGCTCTCCATACTAAGAGTGATACCAGGTGATATCAGCTTTATTTCCTTCCTTTGTAAAATGAGAAATTTAACACTGCTGAAATGAATGAGTGAAATAATGCATTTTTAGCAATATCGTGCACAATAGGTATTCCATTTAATTTTATTTATTATTAATGAAGATAACAATAAAAACCTTTCTTCTGAGAAGGCAGAAAACATGATGAGCCTTGATGTTTCCCACAGATCCAGTACTGGGCCTGGGGTTCTGTTCCCTGATATGCACACACGCACATGCACATGCATATGCACAGTATATATATAAAACCATAGACTCTCTGGGGACTTAGCTCAGTGGAGCCACCACTTGCCTTACAAGCACAAGGTCCTGAGTTCTATCACAGAACCAAAAAATAAAAAAATAAAACTAGGGCTGGGGATTTAGCTCAGTGGTTCCACTGCCTGCCTTGCAAGTGCAAGGACCCGAGTTCAATCCCCAGCACAAAAAAAAAAAAAAAAAGACTCATTGAATCAAGGAATTGGGAGTGATATTTAAGAGGTGATGGTGCCTAATTCTTTTTTTGTTTTGTTTTGGGGCACTGGGGATTGAACCTAGGACCTTCTCATTTAGCTACATCCTCAACCCATTTTATTTATTTTACACAAAGTTGCCCATGCTGAGCTTGAAGTCACAGTCTGCCTACCTCAGCTTTCCAGAGCACTGGGATTACAGGTTGGGTCACCATGCCCAGTGTGGAACCTGATTCTATTTCCCAGAAAGCAGGACCAAAGCCCAGAGTGCACCTGACCTGCCCCAAGTCATACAGCTAGCTTCTCATTGGATCTTTCAGATGGAACTGCCAAAATCATTCAGCAAAATGTACTATTCTCTTCCTGGATTTAGAAAATGTACCAGACCAAAGGAAAACCAGGAATTCTGGCTTCCCAGAGAGGATGCCTAAATCCTTTACAGGGACAAGGCCCTATAGGCAGAAAAAAGTTAAGGTCTCATTAAGATAAATAGGGAAACTTACTAAATGCAGTTTCTACCTTCACAGGTAAACTCTCGAGGTAGGGTAATTAAAAGACAAAAAAGGAGCCAGGGATGTAGCTCAGTGGCGCCATGCCTGCCCAGCAAGTGTAAGGTCCTCAGTTTGATTCCCGGTAACAGGGGAAAAAAAAAAGACAAAGAAGAGAAAGAAAGGCTAAATTTGAGAGAGGAGCCAGGCAACACAATTACCATAAGAATTTATCAAGAAGAGGGTCCTGAGTTCAACCCCAGATACCAAAAAAAAAAAAAAAAAAAGGAATTTATCAAGAAGAGTTGGGTTCCAGCATCTGCCTCACAAGCCCAAGGACTGGAGTTCGATCACCGGTACCTAAAAAGAAAGAAAAGAAGAGTTAAACACAGAGAAAGCCACAAATGAAAGACCAGGGAAGCCAGCGTCCCTCAGCCACCTGACAGAATGCAAGAGTGATAAGAGACAGCCACCTAAGCACCCTTATTTAATACTAAGACATGCAGGCGCACGCACGTGTGCACACACACATGTAAACATGTGCATGTTCTCACTTTAACATCATCAGCATACTATTGCACACATGTGCACATGTCCCCTTTACTTAATCATTAAGTAAGCTGCATTCTGAATAGGCCCTCCCCCTTCACTTATTCATTACAAAGGAACCAGAAGAAACCCAATGGCCAAAAGGAATGTAGGCAGACATGCCTAGGATCAAGGACAATCAAGAGAACAGATCAGGTAGTGGCAAGAGCCCATTTGGGGGATGGGAAGACACTAGTCCCCAGGAGCCAGGGATAAGAGCTACTGGGCTTTCAGCTCGAAGCCTCCTACTACCTCATGGTAGCTGTCTATCCTCCTCCTTTTCCCCAACTAAACTATCTTTATCTTAACTCTTCCTTCTTTAACTCACTTACTGAAGCTAAGAGTTATATTCCAGACAAAAAAGTGTTCCGGATGGGGAGTGGTGCGCACAGCCCACCCTAACCCAACACCTTGTTGGATGGCATTACCCGACACACCTCCATCTAACAACAAGCATCATTCTTCCCATTTGATAAGCAAACACAATTTTCTGATGTCTTACAGAAAGTTCTAGTAATCCTACTACTGTCATAAACTTTTTTATTCTGTATACATATTTTCAACACGTAGCAGGAGCAACATTTTCAAGCCATGGATAGAAGCCATATACATTTAATTTTCTTAGCTTTCCCATAGCTCAGCCCAACCTGCATTTCTATGACGCATTTTGTGTAAGATAGCCAGTCCCTGATCTCCACATTAAGATCACCTAAGATGTCCCTTTTCTCAACTGTACTGGCTTAAAAAGTGTCTCTCTCCTAATTCATGCCCGCCCCCAGAATATCATGATGTGGCCTTATTTGAAAATAAGAACGTTGCAATGTAAGCACTTGAGGTCATGTTGGCTTAGAGTATATCCTAAATCCAATGACTAGAGTCCTTATAAGAAGATCAGGGGGCTGGGGATTTAGCTCAGTGGTTCCATTGCCTGCCTTGCAAGCTCAAGGTCCTGAGTTTGATCCCCAGTGCCAAAAATAAATAAATAAATAAATAAGAAGAAGATCACGGAAGCCATAAGGACACAGATACAGAGGATATTATTACAGACAACTAAGGTAGAATATTATAGGTAGTCAGATAGGCCTGGGCCCTCAAAAGAATCAGCACAAAAGATGAAAATATGTTACAACCATGGCTGGGCTGCATCTGTTGGAGATCAAGCCTCAAGATGAAAGTGAAAATGACCAGGCTTGCATAGTTCTACAAAGAACAAGTTAAATGGTAACACCTGACTTAAAGAAGTCTAGATAGACATCTGTCACCCTGATTAGTGACCAAGGCCTCTGGACGAACCATTTCCTAGAAAAAGTCTTTGTTGTTTTCATGCACACTTGTTACATGACTTGTTCCCACATTGGATCGCTATTACCTAAGTGACTATACTTATAACCTTATTGGTTGGTCATAGCTTTAACCCATGTTAAACACACATGGTTTTTGCTCTATAAACTTCCCCTAAAAAGTGGGGTCCTCAGCTACCCATTTGGGACCTCCGCTGCCTCTCAGGATTTCTCTTCTCAATAAACATTTCCTACTCTTAACTTCTGTCGCTCCTAGAATTCATTCTTTGATTTCAGAGAACATGAACTTGGCATATCAGGCATCTAACAGGTTGAGAATTATAATATTTTTCTTATATCATTTGGAGGTCCTGTTTCATGCCCTATATAATCCCTGCATCAATATGACAGTGACAACAGAGGCAGGGATAAGAGCAATGAGAAAAAAAAAAGTGATGCTTCTCCTAGCCAAGGGTCACCAGGATTGCCAGCAATCCCAGAGTTTAGGAAGAGGTGAGAAAGTTCTTCCTATGGGCCTTTGGAAGGAGGATGGCCCTGCCAACACTTTGATTTTGCTCTGTTTGCCTCTAGACTGTGAGAAAGTATATGCTGGACATTTTGTTTTTCTTTTTCTTGGTGCCAGGGATCAAAGCTAGGACCTCTGTTGTTGAGGTACATTCCGGGCCCTCTTTTCTTTTTTTTGGTAGCGGGGATCGAACTCAGGTCCTTGTGCTTGCGAGGCAGGCAGCAGAACCACTGCACTAAATCCTCGGCTCATGGCCCTCTTTTCTTTAAGCCACACGATTTGTAGTACCTTCTTTTTTTTTTTTTTAATATGGAATGCTTCACAAATTTGTGTGTCATCCTTGCACAGGGGCCATGCTAATCTTCTCTGTATCGTTCCAATTTTAGTATATGTGCTGCCGAAGCGAGCACTGTAGTATTTTCTTATGGCTGCACTAAGAAACCAATAAGCCAGATGTTTCTCTACTGTGGCCTTCCACTCTGTGGTGCAACAGGTGAGATATCTATCACCTGTCTCCCTCGCCAAATCCTCAACAGCCCTCTCCATTCACTGCTCTTGCTCTAAGGCAACACTTCCTGGCTATGAGCACAGATCCTTCCTCTTCCCAGATCCCTATCTTATCCTTAGGGGTAAGGAGGTTCTGCTTTTTTCCCTGTGTTGTGGCAGGGTGGGATGTACACACCACTCCTCATCTAGAACATGCAGCTACCAGGATCATAAACTTGGCAATAGTAATGAATTAAAGAGGCAGAGTTTAAAATAAGGGAAGCCAGTTTATCTGGAAAGGGATGAAAAAAAGAAAAGATAAACAGCTACTCTATAAGAGCTACTCTATTAGAGGTGATAGCCGTGTGTTTTTGTCTCTGATCCTTTTTATTAGGACTAGTGCATTTCCCCATTCCCCATGTGGGCACTCTGAAGTTGTCACCATCTGATTGGCTCTTTGGATGTCTATTGGTGGCTGATCAGCTCTCAAATCACCTGACCAAGGGTAAGGGTGATAGGATAACAAACAACAAGATCTTTACTGCATAAACGGGAGGAGGGTGGTCCTGGACGGTCAGAGCGCTTATCAGGCTAAGACACTGTCTCCTGGAGTCTGCCACTATTTATTGAACACACAGCTTCTCGGAGGGGCAGAGGGCGGTGAAGGGAACAGTGGAGTGGAGAGCTCTGACGCAAGCAGGGTCCTAGCAACAAGGGAATGAGACATTCTAGTAGGAACAAATCATTAATTAAGGGGAAATTTGTTTTTTCTCGAGATGAATTTCTGCCTCTGTAGGAGTTTTGCGTAGGAGTCGTGCTGCCCTCAGCTGCACTATTGTCTTGCCATCCAGGACATCACAGCGTCACGGATCACTGAGACCTCTGCTGTTACCAGTGATGTGGGGAATTGTTCCTTTCCCACGCACCAACGGCTGGCTCTTCAGGCAATCACTGTGGGCTAACACGCACAATCAGACTCTGAATATGAAAAACCAATCTATGAATGTGCAGCTCGCTCAGGGTGGTCTCCATCACGCGTCTTTGATGTTAACCTTGGGCACCTCTGTCTGCCTTCTTTCTGGTCCTTTGATTTCTTCCCACCCCTTTGGGATAGATAAGTGGGGGGGGGGCTTGCTCAAAGGTAACTTAGAGTTAGTGATTAAGTAAAGGGGACTTGTATATCTGACAGCAGTGATGCTATCAGGATGTATGTATAGGTGAGTGTGTCTTTTATTTATTAAATAAGAATCCTGAGGTGGCTGCCCCTTAACGCCTTTGCATTTTATCTGAGGTTGGGGGGGGGGCGCTGGTTTCCCAGGTCTTTTAGGTTTCTAGCTTCCTCCTCGTTTTGTTAACTCTGGTAAATTCTTATGGTAATTGTGTTACCTAGCACCTCTCTGGGTGTGGTTTCTCTTTTGTCCTTTTTATTGCAATTAACTATGGAGTCTACCTATAGAGGCAGAAGCTGCTTTTGGTCAGATTTCCCATTAATTTTTAATAAAGCCTATCTTTTCCCTGCCTAGAAGCCATCTTTCCTTACACCAGCTTTCAGACACACTTAAGGGGAGGGAGAAGAGAACCAGGTTCCTTTGCTGGGGAAATCTACTGTTCATTGAACTTTCTTCTCCCTCCTCTGCTTGGCAAGTTTGTATTTAATATGCATTCCAGTATACATTCCCAATATTTCCTGTTTTACACATGCAGGTGGGCTTAAAAAGAATTTGATATCTCTGGTGGCATCATTATAACTCTTGGAAAGCAACAGCTACCCTTTATTAGCTCTGTGAATTGGGAAGGCTGAAGTATTGTAAAGGAAAAAACCCAAAACAACAAAATCCAAGTTACCTCTCAGTATCTCACAATGTTGTAGTAGCTCTTTTTTTTTTTCTGAGATAGGGTTCCTGTCTTTGTTTTTGTTTGTCTGATTTTTTTTTTTTTTTTTTTTCGAGACAGGGTCTTATTATGTAGCTCATGCTGGCCTTGAACTCGAAGTGATCTTCCTGCCTCAGCCTCCTGAGTGCTGGGATTACAGGCGTGCACCAACATACCAGTTTTTTTGTATTTTAAAAATCATTTTCAATATTGCTAGTTTCTTTTTTTTATTATTGCTAGTTTCTAATTCATCATTTGCCACAGCTCTATAGTTTTCCATTAAGTCATAATATTATAGACAGCTAAGCTTGTTAGTAAATATTATAAAGCAGTTAGGCAAGTCAAGGCACTCAGCACAGAAAACAATTGAGACACATTTATTAAAAGGTCAGGATTCAAAAAGGAAGAACTAGCTGGGCATGGTAGCTCACGGCTGTAATCCCAGCACTCGGGAGGCTGAGGCAGGAGGATCGCTATGAGTTCGAGACCAGCATGGACTACAAAGTGAGTTCCAGGTTAGTCTCAACTATATAGTGAGACCCTGTCTATAAAAACCAAAAAAAAAAAAAAAAAAAAAGGAAGAACTACTACACCCACATACTTTCCCTAAGGATGAATAGGAGAGTTTGATATTCTAAATAGATATCAATCACTTTAATTGGGGACTCAAACCTCCATAGCCCATTCCTTGGGGGAACCTTATTCCTTCCACCTAGGTTTGCTACATAACTTGCTTCCCCATTTGATCCCCATTTAATCATTAATACCTAAGTGACTATATTTGTTGTAATCTTATTGGTTGATCATAGTTTTGTCCCACCTCCTGATTTCCCATTGGATCAATATTACCTAAGCAACAACACTTGTAATCATATTAGTTGACTGTAGTTTTGTCCCACCTTGGCTCACCTCATGGCTTTGCTCAATAAAACACGTTGGAGAAGCAAACTGGGTGGATAACCCACTTTCTGGTTCCCCTTCTGTTTCTCTTAGAAGTTATTTCTCTCAATAAATTCTCCCTGGGGCGGAGGATTTAGCTCAGTGGTTCCACTGCCTGCCTTGCAAGCACAAGGTCCTGAGTTAAATCCCGGGTACCAAAAACAAAACAAAACATTTATTCAATAAATTCTTCCTACCTTTAACCGCCAGTTGTTCCTAGAATTTATTCTTTGATTTTAGAGAAGATGAACTTGGCATTTTGGATATCTAGCAGGTTGGGAGTTATATTTCCCCTTAGTTGGATTATTTCCCTTATTTGGATTATTTGGAGGTAAACACAGCACACACTCTATATCAATTATATTGTAATTTTGGGGTCACTTTCCTTGTGTGGTTTCATCATACACACCTACATAACTTTCTTCCTTAGAATTATTTTCTCAGAGTAAAATCCCCAAAAAGGAAATCACTAAGCTGATCAGGATAAATATTATTCTGTTTTTATTGTTCCATATTGCAGAACTGCAATTGTACTTTTACACAAATTTTTTGAGTCTTGTGACAGTAATGCCTATTCAGAAACTTGGGAAAGCTGGGCGTGGTGGTGGAAGCCTGTAATCCCAGCACTTGGGAAGCTGAGGCAGGAGTATTGCTGTGAATTTGAGACCAGCCTGGGCTACACAGTGAGTTCCAGGTCAGTCTCAACTACATAGTGAGACCCTGTCTCAAACAAACAAACAAACAAACTAGGGATAAAGAAAATCAGGGGGAAGACCCTTGTTGTAGTGAAAAATTTTCCTTCTACCCTGGTCTTCCAGTCACTCTATCTCTCCCTCCTTACCCCCAGAAACAGATGATTTTGCTTTCTTGCCTCTGCTTCCAGCCATACCTTGTGGCATGTAAACAAATGCACACATTTTTTGCATATCACCCCTCCACTCTGCTATTTTTAAACAAAGGCAGCACACTTACCCACTGTCTGCACTGGGCAACCAGAGAACCAGGAATCCGCAGGTGGGTTTCGGTGAATACAGCAGAAAGCCTGCTCCTCCTAGGCAAGGCAGCTGTCACGGAAGGAGCCTGGTCCTGCGGCAGAACATCTTTGCACATTCCTCTGCACCTTGGATGACAGATGGAAGGAAGTTTTTTCTAGTGGAGCATGGCTGCAACATCCATGCTTCCCATGCAGTTAGGAGGCTATAGGTACACGGTCCGACTGTGCAGGCTTCCATTAGAGGCCTGTGCTGATCCAGTTCGTTTCTTTCCCCACCTTCAGCTCTGCGCTGTCTAGAAAGAGGAGCCTGATTTTGTTATGGATAATTGGCTGGGTGGTCCATGCATCTATGAGGTGTGAAACAGCCAGATTCAACAACTCATTAAAAAAACAAACAAACAAACAAAAAACCTCTTCCAGGAATAGAGGATTCTGTGTAAAGGTCAAAGACAAGGACATGTATGATCATTGGTCAATGGCAGGAAACTAGGCTTTGGCATTGGTACTGGCCTCAGCGGGGGCAAGTAAGCAGCAAACACTTCCTGTGGTAGTGATGACTGATTGTGGAGGGTAGCGAGATGGCCCTAGGCTGAATGGGCTTGGGAAGGCTGCATCCGGAAGGGCCAGGCACAAAGACAGTACTTACTGTAGCCTCACTGCAAAACCCTCAGCCCTACACTTCCACTTGGTGTTGCCACCTGTCTTCCCACCCAACCCAGGCCAGGGATTAAACCCAGAGCCTTCACACTAAATTACAGCCCCAGCTTTATTTGTTTGTTTGTTTTTCTGGTACTGGGAATTGAACATTTTTATTTCTTATTTTGAGACATAATCTCTTTAAATTGTTCATGTTGGGCTTGCAATCCTCCTGCCTCAGCCTCTCAGAGTGCCAGGGTTACGTGCACATGCCACTGAGCCCAGTCTCAATTGTTTTTCTTATCGAATTCCCCTCCAGAGAGGCAGGGCCTTTTTTTGGCAGGAAAACTTGGAAATGGCTGATAAGAACATTGGAGGGGAGGGCTGGGGATTTAGCTCAGTGGTTCCAGGGCCTGCCTTGCAAGCACAAGGAGCCAAGTTCAATCCCCAGTACCAAAAAAACATTGGAGGGGAAAAACTCTCTCATTGAAGAATGTGGGAACTCAGGCCCAGAGCAGTCTTTTAATACAGTTCACAAGCGGCAATCCAGTTGGACTGCTACTGTGCCCTAGTCCTGGTCCTGTCTCAACAAGCAACTGAGGCAAAATGCCAAGATTCAATCTTTTTTTTTTTTTTTTATACTGGGGATCAAACTCAGGACCTTGCACTTGTGAGGCAGGCACAATGCCACTGAGCTAAATCCCTGGCCCTCAATTTTCTTGTGTATCAGTAACTTTCATCTTGCATACAGGTCAGCAGATGTCTTATTTTTCTCATTGCTGAGACAAAATACCCAGTACCCAAAGGTAAAGGTGAAAAGGTTTATTGTGGCTCACAGTTTGTAGATGTTTCAGTTCATAGTTGGCTGGCTCCAAGCCAGGGTGGCATGGCAGAGGGGCATCACAAAGGAAAAATAGTTCATGGCAGATGGAAGGCAGGAAAGCAGCAAAGTAGCAAGCATAGAGCAGCAAATGATGGCAGCAGCCCTCTTTCTGTCCCTTATAATCCATCCAGGGTGCACACCCTGGGGGCAGGTAGCACTCACACCCAGGGTGGGCCTTCTCATTATCCATACTCAGCATTATGTCAAACCAACCAGTGGACTAATTTAGCATCACACGTTCTAGATCCAGCCATCTGTGAAAAAAGCCCCACCTATGACCATATGAGGCTTTGGGGAGAGATCTAGGCACAAGCTGTAACAGTAGATAAGCCTCAGGTTTCAGATATATTGGGTTAAAATTATGTTATATTTCATTGTGTACCCATCAGAATGGCTGAAATTTAAAAGACTGAAAATATCAAAGCTATACAACGCTTAGAATTTTTTGGGGGTACAGGTGATTGAACTCAGGACCTTGCACTTGAGAGGCAGGCATGGCACCACTGAGCTAAATCCCTGGTCCTACACTTAGAATTTTCAAATATCACTGGCAACAGTGGAAAGTGATGAAAACATTCCATAAAACTGCTTAGCAGTATCTACTAAAGCTAAAGACACACTACCCTATGACAGTTCCAGTTCTAAGTATTTGCCCCAGAGAACTAAGAGCACTTATCCACCACAGGCATACAAATGTTCATAGCAGCTTTATGTATTTATTTTTGTGTTTTGAGACAGGGTCTCACTAAATACTTCAGGCTGGCCTTGAACTCATAGCAATCCACCTGCCTCAGCCTTCTGAGTGCAGTAATTACAAGCCTGTGCCACCATGCCCAGCAGCTTTATTTATAATTACTAAAAATTGGAAACAACACAAGAGCCCATCAAATGAATAGTTTGTGGTATAGTCATATAATTATTGCAACATAGCAAAAATGAATAGGAAAGAATGGACTACTAATTCAACACCACAGATAAATCTCATTTACACTACGTTGAATGAAAGGAGCCAGAAAAGTGTGCATACCATAGATTCTATTTATATGAAATTCAAGAATAGACAAATCCCCTTCTGTGATCTGGTCAGGTAGCAACTATTAGAGGAGAGATGTGAGGGAAAGACATACTGACATGAGCTAATCTCTGGAATTTTGATTTGGGTGACAACCACACATTCTGAAGTGAATGTAAAAACTCATTATAGACTGAACATTTAAGATTTGCCCATTTCCTATAAGTTATATACTTCAATTTTTAAAAAAAGTGCCCTGTAACGTATCTGCGTTGGAGTACAGGTAGGGTGATATGCTTCAAATAACATCTTATTTTTGAAAATTTGAGGCTGACACTATTACTGCTTCCCTAGTCTCCTATCTGGCAGATTTCATAAGCCTGAACCTGGCTTGCCTGCTACCAGCTCTTCCACCCCCACAGGCTGGCTTGCCCACCACATGTTTGCTTTTGCTAATCTCCACTTTCACAGACTTCCTTGGCTCCCATGTGTCCTTGGCGGGATTGGCAGGAGGACAAAGGCTTTTCCAATCCACTGCTTATCTAGCTTTCCCAATCCAGGGCAACCTCTCAGCCCTGTGCCCTTATTTCCTAGCTCACAGGAACTGTCCACATCTCTTCACCTTTGGACCTAGGCCTAAGTCCCCACATCCAACCTGTGCTGCTACTGCTGCTGTCACCACTGTTTCAGCCCTCAAGGATTCACTCTTCAGTGTCTGACCCTGCTTCCTACTTTTCTATCTCTGTGAGCTCAGAACATCCCCCATATTAAATCCTATTTTTTATTTATTTAAAACTTTTTGGTAATAATACATCCTGTATATTTTGTATGATTCACTCACTAAATGTTTCTTAGGAGCTTGCATGACTACTTCATCGCTATAGCCCTGTGCTTAGAAATAAATTGGAGTTAAAAGACCCATATTCCATTTTTTTGGTCCCAGATTTCGAGTTTTCACAGAAACGTTGCTTTTCATTAAATTCTTTACTGTGGGAGAACTCTGGGGTGAAAGGGGACACTGATGAAGCAGTAAAGAAAGACAGCAATTTGTGTCTTTATACTGTCCAACAGAATAGCCTCTAGTCATAATGTAGCTATTTAACTTTTATAATAATTAATAATAATAATAATAATAATAATAATTACTATTATCGTGCGTGTGTGTGTGTGGTGTTGGGGATTGAATCCAGGACCTGACACAGGCTAGGCAAGCACTGTATTACTGAGCTATATCCCCAGCCCCGGCTATTAACTATTACATTAAAAATCCAGTTTCTCAGTCTCCCTAGTCACATACCACGTATTCCAAAGAGTCCTTTGAGACTGGGGTGGTGTCGCACGCCTGTAGTCCTACTAATCTGGGAGGCTGAGGCAGTAAGAAAAATCTGAGCCTAGACTGGGCAGGTAGGTGTCCAGTGCTTGACTTTGGGGCCCAGGTTCTCCTGAGGCGCTCAGTAAAAGGCAAATTAAGGAGTGATAAAATGGGAGGGACCGCCGAGACACCAGTCCCACGCCATCTTTCCCGCTGCCCTGTCCTCGGTGAATATTTTCACACTGAACTTCTCAAACAGCCCTAAAAAGAGCGGGAGCACAGACTCCCAGCCGGCCAGGGTGACCTGTGGCGTCGCGGCGTCCCTTTCCGCCCCGCCCCTTTCCGCCGCTCCGCCTCGTGCCCCGCCCACGCCGGGCTCAC
>NW_022900937.1:17198805-17199173 GCF_012274545.1 Fukomys damarensis
GTTGCGCAGGCGCGGCCGGCCAGCTCGAGGCTTCTGAAGGCAGGCAGGCTGCGGGTTCTCCGGAGCGCTAGGGTTTTGCGGCCTGCGTTTGCCCCAGCTCCAGCCGTGCACGACCTGAGGCAGCGAGGAGCTGCTAGCCGAGCCTCCCGCTCTCTGGGCACCGTGATCATGGAGAATCAGGTGCTGACGCCGCACGTCTACTGGGCTCAGCGGCACCGCGAGCTGTATCTACGCGTGGAGCTGAGCGACGTGCAGGTAAAGGCCGGGTCGGACGGCGGGAAGCGCGGAGACTGAGGCTCCGGTGCCGGCCAGGACCGCTGCCCCTTTGCCTGGGTGAGCGCCGGCCGCCAGCACTGCGCCACCTTGCC
>NW_022900937.1:17199304-17201604 GCF_012274545.1 Fukomys damarensis
CGCCGCAGGTGTCCTGGGTGCCCGGCGAGTCCGTCACGGCCTCCGAGGCTGCCTGGCGTCGCCTTTTGTTCGTAATCTGGCCGTGGAAGGGAGCCCGAGCCTGGCCTGGGAGCCTCTCACGGGGTGGGATGAACTCTGTGGTCTGAGCCGCTGTGTGACCGTGGCAGCTGGACGTCCAGAGATCCATCGGGCTCCTCGGGCGTCACACACCCCCTCCCGGCCGTTCTATGATGGCGATCATTCTTATTCTTTAGATTTTAAGACTTGCAAGACCTCAAGGAAGCTCACCCCGCCCCCCATTTTGAAGGCTGTGAGATCATGTTTGCTGAGTTGCATTGAGAACTTAAAATTCATTGTAAGTCACATGAAGCATTTATGTTTGATCTCACTGGCCCCTTAATGTGAGCAGGCAAAGCCCCCTAATAGTGGAGATTTAGGACCTGTGAACCCTGTGTCTATTCAAATCATCCCGGATTCCATTCCAAGGAACTTCGATTTTCAGTCTGGAATGTTCTTTCTACAGTCATCTTTACTCCCTGGTCTCGTGGACATCATCTTTAGTACTTTGGGAAATCGTTCCCTCCTGTGAACTCTCACATCCTCTGAAAAAAGCATTGGATTCTGTCAGTTTGGCTGGCATAACTTGAACTTGTTGAAATTAATCTTTGTTTCTGGAATAGAACCTGTTTTCCTCTTAAAACATGAAGATAGCTGGGCAGAGTGGTGCTGGCCTATAATCCCAAGAACTCTGGTACACTGAGGCAGGAGAAGTTTTAGCCTAGTCGGGGCAACTTTGCAAGATTCTGTCTTCATATAAAAAATTTAAAGGGATGGGAAGGTAGTTCAGTATGAGGGCCCTGGGTTCTCTAGTACCGTCCTCCCCCAAAAAAGGCCAAAATGTTTTTATGTTGATATGGTATTGCATGGTGTCATTTAATGTGTTAAACCAACCTGAATTACACTTTTGCGTCAAAGGATGAGTAAGTGTTCTGTGCGCTCTCCTACTCTGCTCCTGGGTGCTTTAATACAATAGAAAAACAAACAAACAAAATCTTTTGTGAATGAGGATCAAAGTCCCCATCCAGAGGGAGGTCTTTCAAGGATCAGTGAAAAAGAACAGAGTACGTGTTAATAACTGTCTCTAAGTTTTTGCTAAGCCAGCTCTGCCCCTCTCTTAAATGTGTATCATGCAACGAGGATAGAATATTCTAGTGTATCTTTGAAGCCACAGAAACAGAAAAGATGTTTTCAGGGGAACAAGTGTTGATGGAAGGAAATGGAAATTGGTTGGGCAAATGAAACATGTACTACATTCATTTTTTTCTCGAAAGTCCTAAACCTCTTAGTTAAGAAATAGGAACATGCGTTAATGATATTGGTGTACTTAGAAATATGGAACTATATGTTTGAAATATGTAATAGTAAGTAAATCTAAAGGTGAAAAAAATCTAAAGGAGGAAAAAAGAAAATTTTCTTTTGGAGAGAGATTTAAGATTTTTGCAAAAAAGTAGTCTTTTTGTCCCAGATGAGGTTTGATTTTTCTGGAGTATTTATTCATCTATGATTCTGAGGCATTCATTTTAACTTTAGTTTAAAAACAATGTATCATCACTACCATTCACAAAAGAACTCCTAATGTGTGAGAGATACCACAAATTTATAAAGATGAGTCACAGACCTGAGCTCCCCAGGGCATACTATCTAGAAGGAAGATATTACCATATAAAAACAGATTTGTTTGTGAGTGTGCATATTTACTGGAGTTGGAGTTGGACGTTGAACCAGGTCTCTGATGTTAAAGGATCTTGTTAGCCTCACTTAAATATGATTTCTAGAAATGAAAGGTATTTTTGCCCTACAGATAGTAAAGAGAACTTTCTAGAAAGGGAAAGGCATACACTTTGAGATACTGATATTTGCAGTGTCTGACTCATACCATGCTAATGTGCTACAAATGGCAAATAGCAGGAATGGAGCTATAGTTAAACAAGTTGGGTGTAGCATTATTCTCTACAGCTAGGAGAGCACACTGCTTGGGAAGCAGTGGGGTGTCTCAGTCACAGGATGCTAGAATGGATTATAGGATTTGGGGGTTGCTGATTGGGGCAGGGTTTTAGGGAAGTGGCTGTTCACTATAGATGCTGTCAGAAAGCAGGGCAATTCTGCTATTGGCTATTTGGTAATTTTTGGGGGGTGGTGGTACTGGGGATTGAATTTAGGGTCTTTGCACTGAGCTACAATGTGTATACCAAACCTTTTATTCTTTTTTTTTTTTTTTTTTTTTTTTTTTTTTTTTTTTT